>NW_010298811.1:2688-16761 GCF_000700745.2 Antrostomus carolinensis | reverse complement strand
TGCAGGTGGGGTCTGAGGAGAGCGGAGCAGAGGGGCAGAATCCCCTCCCTCCACCTGCTGCCCACGCTGCTCTGGGTGCAGCCCAGGACACGGTTATTGGCCTCTGTGCTGCCAGCGCACGGTGCCGCCTCATGTTGAGTTTCTCCTCCCCCAGCACCCCCATATTCTCCATGGGCTCCTGCTCTGTGCCAGGCACTCTTGTTCATCACTTGAGGAAACAGCCCACATATCTGTCCTATTTTCTATTTTCTTCAGGCAGCAATTAAAATGGCATTTTGCTGAAAATACTCTTTCTCTTCCAAAGGTGAAGCGCGAAGGGACAGTTGGCTGGCTCAGGCAGCCAGGAATAGAGCTGAGATCTGCAGTGCAGCTTCCCACACCAGCACAGGTCAGGAAGAAGCAATTATCAGCCTCTCAAAACTTCAATCCCTTAAAAATCAACTCAACCCACCTGCAGTGGAGTAAGAACAGAGAGCTCCATACTTTGCACCAGAGCAGAAGTATTTGCTTTTTAAAAACATACGATGATGTCTCTAGAACCCTAAATATCACCCAGTTCTTTTCTCCAAAGTCAAAACCTACCTGGATCCAAGCTTCTGGTTGGTATATTAGAGAGAGAGAAAAAAAAAAAGGCCAGTTATAAAATTCAGTGGCAAACTGCAGAGCTCACCCCTGCCAAGTCTGACAGTCTGGTTCAGATCTCTCCCTGCTGTCCTGCAAGAGGAGAAACAACCACTGGAGGGAAATGCATTTGAAACTGGACCTCAGGTGACTGTTCTGCCACAGCCCACCAAGGAACTTACTAACACCAGGAGCACAGGATCCTCCACGAGCAACCAGAATGGTCTGTTTCTACCATTGATATCTGGTGCATTTGCTGAGCTGGTCATGACAAAACCATCTCACTGGATATTGACAGGAGGAGGTTGCCTTCTTTCATGCCTTCACACCAACAAACACATGATTGCACAACATCTTTAAAGAGCAATAGTCATTCCTTTCCTGGAAACCTGTTCTAACCACAGAATCCACCCAGTAACAGCAGAAAACATTTATAAGCAACCAACATCCAGGGTAGCAATATTCCTACTTGCAAGTGTCTACTGCATTGCCAAGCAATGCAGGCTCCACGCGATGGTGACAGCTCATGACCGTACTCAAACCACTGTCCTTTATTCCAGAAGCACCAAAAATGTTTCTAGACCAAGAAGCCAAGTAAAAACCCAGATGTATTCACAACCCTCAGGGTTCCAACTGAAGACTTGGCAGAAGACCATGACAAGGTCAAGCACATGTGACAACCCATCACTGTCTTGTCACCTCATGCAGCCCAGGGAGGCTTCCAGCTGGGCAAATGAACCCCTCAATTGACATCAGGCTGCTCTGGTAGGTAAGCACAGACCTGCCCTGAATCATCCAGCCCTCTTTCCTGCTCCTTTGGCCCCAAAATAGTGCAAGTTTTTGGGGACAGGCCCTTTGGACATACTGAGGTTGGAGCAGTAGGGCCCAGGATCCCAGCGCTGTGAAAAGCCCCACTATGACTCTTGTCCTAAGATGTTCAAAGAGCTGTATAAACACTCCTTGATTAAGGCAAAAATACCTTCCAGGCTCTGGAAACGTAGGAGGAGGTCTGGTTCAAAACACCACACTAAATTAGCAAGCCTGACAATGAGATAAAAGCCCCTTCAAGGGAAAGGATCAGAAGAGAGTAAAATTACTCCAAGTGAGATCAAAGACAAATGAAATCAGGAATGTTAAGTGCTTACAGAAGCTGCTGACTATTTCCAACTTCCATTCTTCATCACACAGTGACAGAAATGGATCCGACCCTGTCTGAACACCCAGCCTCCTGCTCACCTTCACCCTTTTACCTGCTGGAGATAACACTGTAAGGAACGTAGTGAGGACTTCCCAGAACAGCCACTTGCCTCACACAGCAGATACAGCTACTCCAACGGACATCGGTAACAACACAGAGGTGAGCTTCTGAGTCAGAAGGTCCCTCCATATATCAGTTCAAGGCAGGTGGTTCAGCTACAAATCTTCGGAGCTGGAGAGCTTTTTGCCTTTGGTTCCTCCTGGACATAGCTTCAGGTATTAAAGCCTGGAAGAACTGGAAGTTTTCAGCTCACAGATCTCTAAATTGAGGTCAGAGAACTCTCTATAGCGTTGCCCTGTGGAGGGCAACATCACAGATAGATTCAAAGCAGGCTTTTACATCACATCACACAAAACTCTGTCTACCAACTACTCAGAAACAACCCAACACAACTGAGAACATCTCAAAAGATTTCTCTAGGGGAAAAGGTGACAAAAGTAGAGTGGGGAGTTGGAAGGAATGAGGAACAGGGCTGTCTGTGCCCATCCAGTCCCAGGTAACCAGCAGAGTTCATACTAAACTCCACCAAGCCCAGCAAACTCCTGAGCTATTCCAAGACAGGCAGTAGTGGCTTTGAGATTATAAATACATGTGCAAACACACACTTAAATGTAGATATATACCACATATATGTGCATTCACATACACAGAGTTTTGGGGGAATGCAGATATATTCAAATGTAGAGCATGCCCTGAAATGAAGGCTTTTTGATGCACGATTTTGTTCCAGATTATATTCTGGAACAAATATAATATATATAATATTATTCCAAATACAATATATATAATTTCAAAATTATATTTTCTGACCCAGGCTCTGCAGGGGTATTTTACTCTCTCCTGTGTTGCTAATCCCTAGGCTACATTATGCACAAAAATAGCCCAGGAGAAAAATGTTGGGGTTTTTTTTCCCCATCTATTTCCTTACTTCCATCAGCCAACCACCCACCTCCGGTGTCCAGGCTCAGTGAAGTAAATTAAAAAGTCCCCTGTTGAATGGCATAAAAAACAGGGTGTTTTGGATGAACAGAGGTTGTAAAACCTTTAAAGCACAAAGCTGTCCTCTGGCCTCCGCAGGAGCACAGCCTCTTCCAGCAGCAGGCTTCATTCCAGCCTGAAAATTCACATTAAACCAGCCAACATCTCCCTTCCCAAATCACACATCTCCTATGATCTCCTCTCCCCGACATCAAATAGAGGTGGGAATAGCACAACTTACCAACTGAGCAAAGGGGAAAAAGAATCAATTCTCTTGTTTTTGTAATTTTAAAACTATAAATAACCAGGTGAAGTGTGAGCTAGCAGCACAGCAAGGTTTGGCAGATTCCTGACAATGCAATTACTTGGCCAGAAGCTCTAGACCCTCAGAGTAATATTTTCATATCCAAGACACACAATGCTCCAAGCTCACAGATCTGCTGGGAGCTTGTACTCCGTGGTTGAGAACAGCACAAAACCCCACTTGTCTCCTTGTTTGTAGGGGTTATTTCCCTTCCCTGGGATTTAACCATTTAAATCGAGGAGGAAAGACCTAGACAAGGGAGATGCTTGTTCTGGTGACATTTTGGCTATCAGCAGTAAACATGTCCTTGAGCTCTGTTACACAGCACGAGCAAATAAAAGGTTACTGTTCAACAGGAGACAAATGGCTTTGTTCAGAGGAGGAGTTGTGTTTTAGTAATTACTTTAAAAACAAAACATACATGCAGAAACCAAAAGCAATGCATTTCTGTGTAAACCACTGGCAAAGGGCCACCAAAAATGATCAGAGGGCTGGAACAGCTCTGCTGTGGAGAAAGGCTGAGAGAGTTGGGGCTGTTCAGCCTGGAGAAGAGAAGGCTCCAGGGAGACCTTATTGCACCTTTCAGTACTTGAAGGGGCCTATAAGAGATGGGGACAGACTTTTTATCAGGGCCTGTAGCGCCAGAACAAGGGGAAATGGTTTTAAACTAAAAGAGGGGAGATGTAAACTAGATAGAAGGAAGAAATTTTTTACACTGAGGGTGATGAAACCCTGGCCCAGGTTGCCCAGAGAGGTGGCAGAAGCCCCATCCCTGGAAACATTCAAAGTCAGGTTGGACGGGGCTCTGAGCAGCCTGATTTGGTTGAAGATGTCCCTGCTCACTGCAGGGGATGGGACTAGATGACTTTTAAAGGTCCCTTCCAACCCAAACCCTTCTATGATAGCAATGATATCTCTGATTTTATTTTTTGTACAGTACCTAGCACAACTGGAATGAGCTGATCCACAATCCCTGAGTAAGCTCACTGCCTGCTCCTCAACAGCACATCACCACGTGGACACACAGCCCTGTCACCCTGGTTCAGACAGCCAGACTATGTCCCAGCTCCAAATGCAGCATTGCCATAAATCCAGTGGATAAACCCATTCCAGTTACGCAGCACAGCTCAGGCTCTTCTCTGGCTGGGGTGAGGACAGCCCCAACAGCTCTTCATCACAGCCACAACCTTGTCACCAGCCAAGTCACCACCCAAAGGGGCTGTCCTAAAGGCAGACACAAAGGTAGTAGTTGAGGGCACTGTACTGTCTTCTCTTCAACAAACCAATTCAGCTGGGGGAAGACAAAGAGATTTAGGCACATACCAGATCCTAATGCACAACCATTCCTACAAACCTCAGCCCATTCCTACAAATACGCGGGCTGACAATTACAAGACTCAGACCTTCACTTTCAAGGCAGGGGGGGCCCATCTTAGCCAAGTGAGGCCCCAGGATCAACTCAAGGACAGGACCCAAAAGCAGCTAAACCACCGACAGCTTCTAGTGCCTTCACGCAAAAACCTTCCAACACTTCCAGCCCAAAACAAATAGAGTTGCGCTGAGCCAGACAGGACCCGTTACAGCACAGGCCTTGGGAGATTAATACTTCACAGAGAGCAAAGTACAAGGGTTTCTAATCTGACACACTTCCAGAGCTGACATCACTTCTAGTTCTTGGCAGTCAGAGATTTTCCTGGGGAGCTGCTGTTGTGCTGCAGGTCCCACAGCTTGGAGCCCAGCCAGCGCGTTTCCTATTCCACACACATCTGGCACTTTGGAACTGGCTTGTGCACCTTGCAGAGCTCCAGCCAAAGAAAACCTTCCCAGGAGCAAGGAAAGTGGCTCAGACAAGGCGAGGAGAGCGCTCTCGGCCATCGTGTGTGTTCTGTGGGATATCAGGCAGTTAAGAGGAAAGGGCTCCTCTCTCCCCTCCGCATCCCACAGGAGATGGCAGGAATTCAAACTGCAGTTGAGCCTCTGTACTGTCGTCTGTCTTAATTTATGTATTTATTTTGGATGCTGAACTCGTGGAACTCAACAGCACAATTAATCTCATTTAATTGGGAGTGAACAGCACTGAAGAAAAGTAGATTTACTATTTCCAAAGGGTTTTCCTACCTCTCAGCAAGCCAACTACTGTGCCATTGTTCTGCTCAATGTAACCTTCTGCCGATGCTCTTCAGACGCTCTTAGAGCTGTAGAAAATCTTTACATTCTCATTGTCTAATTCAAAGAGTGACTATACTTCAGTGTGTCCCCATTAAAGCAGCACAAAGCCCTCTTTCTTCTTGGAAACTTTATGCATTGACAATTAAAAGTCAATAGCTTGGTCTCAGCTTGTTTTTAGGGCAACTGCACTTGGCAAGTGGTGACCCAGAAAGAAATCTGGACAGAGGTCTCTGACGAAGTCTGTGGTCTGAGTGCTCAGCAGTATCAGCACTGAAAGCAGAACCAGAGGAGCTCTGGGGTTGGAGCACCCGACTCCCATGATCTCTGCAGAACAGGAGGCTGAAAGAGGAGCTGGGCACCTAAATCCCCTTGTGCATCAGGTCTTCAGCCTCCCCACGGCACAGTAAAACAGGAAACATTCTTCCACTCAGTCGTAACAAGGACTGTGAGATGGAGGGGTCAAGATCCCTACATTCCCTTCCCGGTTCCCATATGTTACTGGAACTTTCCACCTTGTAATGGCAACACGAACAACTTAAGAATATGAAAGTTACACCTTCAGCCTGCATTTAGCCTCTCAGGAACAGAAGGCTCCTAAAACCATCTCCAGGGCTTCTGAAAAGCCCATTTTATTAACATTTTATATCCACACACAGCAGAGTGATTCCAGTATTGAGCAGTGCTCATCAGTGGGAAGCAGACTTTATCCTAATCCTGCATATATGCAAGCTAGATGGTTTATTTAATAATGCAGCATCTCCCACTGCTGCAGGAATATTTATCCAGCTGGCAGCAAGGGACTCTCAGATCATCCCCTGTCACTAAGCAGATCCCAGCCTTTCATGAGCAGCTGGGTGCCAGACTGGCGCTGCGTGCAGCAAGAGACTGAGCTCAGACTGTCACATCGTCCCCACGACGAGGGGTAGGGTACGATGCTGTGCCAGGAGCATCCATCCCCTCACACCCTGCACAGACCCAGCTGCAGGGAAGGAGTACACAGGGTCATGGTCATTCCTCAGCTTCAGCTCAAGAGTGAAGTCCTGGTACCCATCAGGATCCAGGATGGGCATTGGCAGGGCAAGCTCAGCTCCATCCATCTGTCCAAGCAGGTGAGCTGTGCGTCCCCAGAAAGGTCTAACAGGAGCCCAGTTACTGCAACAGGACCAGTGAAGCAAATAAGCTGCCAACACAAAAATGCCCTCTTCCTACAGCTCTGCTTCACTTAATTATAAAGGTCTTTGCATCTAACAAATCTTTATGAGGCTTTGTGGCTTTGGGACATCGATCCAACCCATTCATTTCATCGTGGTCCACTATTAGATTTTCACATGTATACAAAGCCCTTCCATTTAAAAGTTAAATTAATCATAATTTAACAATTTGTTGTAGCACGCTCCAAATGTAGCTCTCCCTGAAGGACAATGCTGGGCAAGAGCCTCTTGTCTTTGTTCTGTTCAAACCCTCAGTTAAAAAGAAGAGTGCAGAAGGGATGGCATGAAAGAAAAACATTCTTGAAAACACAGGCAATGCCACATTGCTGTTTATAGGCCATACCTGAAAAGCTTGATATTATCTAAAGCTGTAATTAAAGTAAATAGGTTAATGACTAGACTCACTTAGATAAAAGCAAAAGCTCCCAAAGCCCCAGATAAATTATTATCTTTGTGTATAAATACAACATACCAGGCATCAAGGAAATAAAACAGCTGAAAAGGTCTCTGTCTACGTGTTTATAAAGACAATTCTGCCGCTCCTAACGCCGAAGCCAACTGCAGCCGCTCATTTCAGCCACCCAAGACCATCAGAACCAACAACCCATGGCTGATGGAAACCCCAGAGGCTCTGAGGGGACCCTTAGAGTCCAATCCAGTAAAGTATGAACTGATTTCTAGGAAGTACTAAACGCTCTCACGCTTCTGTACAAGCATCAGGTTTGCCCAAACATCTTACCTGTAGCTACAGACGATGCCTAGCAGATAAACACAAAACCAGCTCTCAGGATTGAGCTCACTTACACCCAGAAGGGTGTTATTCTGATGTTTTCCCTGCAAACAAATGGTCCAGAAAGATGAAACAAATCAATCACAGTAATAATTAATTCATTGCATTGAACTGTCAACGGCAATCGTAACGGTAAAGTGCTTGATTCCTTCACCAAGGGTAAGCCTTTGTGTTTTCTCCTCTCTGACCTCAGAAATGCTTCTGAAACAGCAGCTGAAGTCTAGAGCAGGCCAAAATACTGACTTGTTAAACTCAGCCTTTTTCAGGTCTTCTCCCCAGGGTGTCTTGCACTACTGAGAGCAGAATGAGGAGATCTGTCCCTGTGTACAGTGATACCAACACTTGCCTTGAAGGATGCTTATTTAAAGCACCAAAGTGACTTAAACACTAAAATAGCCAAAAACCTCTTCACAATCCCCCACACTGCCCAACTCAGGGAGGGCAAAACTTCAGGCTTCGCTCTATAAACATCCCTGAGGAAGCTCCATCTCTTAGCTGTCACCTTTCCCTTCTTAAAAAGCCAATGAGGAACATCTGAGACGATCTCTGCAGAAGCTGCCGCAAGCTCAGGATGCACAGGGAACTCAGGACAGAGCCTTGGGTTTGCATTCATAAATTTCCAGTGTAGAGGCATATTAAAATTACAAGCTTGAACAAGCGCAGTGGAACAATAACACATCAGGGTCCTGTAATTGGGCCCTGAAATACACTTAGTGAAAAATACAGACCAGCTGCAACGTTGGAAATGCTCCTAATGCAATCCAAGGTAATTATTGGTAACAGACCATCAAACAAGTGCATTAATATGCTCTGATCAGAGAGAGAATCAGATGGACAGTCTGGCACAGCAGCTTGTACCTGCAAATTATGTAAATTATTTGAAAGAGCAAAGCCCCAAAGCCCTAGAAACACTAACTCTAATGAAAGTTATTAAATGCTATTTTTGTTATCTGCTGGTGTTAACATTAGAAGGCCCATTTGCCGCAGTGACTGTAATTTTGCCGCTGAGCAGCGGTCCGAGCTGAATAAACCTGGTATTTGCCATTTTAAAGGACCACATCATGCTGAAATGACTGCCCGAGATTTGCATGATTTCACAGAAAACATTTAAACATGTAACTACTTCCTGCATTTGTCACTGCTGTTGGAAAGGAAACCCACTGCTTTTCTCAGATGCAGAAGTTCTTGATTTTATTTCATGCATCACATACACATTTGATCTGCAAACAACACAGGAGAGGCTGAGACAAGATCTCCTGTTACACTGTTACCTATTTTTGCACTTGAACTATTTAAGTTCAGCATATTTTTAGGATATACTTTCATCTCTCCATGTCTGAGAAAGCTAAAAGTATGCAATACGATACAAGCTTCAGCATTATGCCTCTTGAGAATAGTCACTTAACTAGAAACTAGTATTACCAAATAAAATACACAAAGATCCTTTACCTGCGGGCTACAGTTAAAACTCCGAGTATATTTTGTAGCTCCTTTCCCCTTGTTTAGTAGCTTTGTATATTCTAAAGATATAAATAAACACATTAAATTTAATAATGTTCAGTTCTAACAGGGAATATTTAAGCTGCCAATTTCTCATCAATCTACAGAGGAAACAAAATAATAATATAAGCACCATACCCAATTTCAAACCTTGGAAAAATGAATGCCCAGAGGAATGAGACAGTGTCCCCACTGCAGGTCTGACACTGGGAACCAAAATTCCCAGCAAATACATCCCATCCTCTCTACCAGACAATTCTTCAGCCTTTGCAACTCAAACTCTTATATGCAAAATACAGTGCAAAGCTCTGGAGCAAACTGTCAGAGCATGTCCTGCCCTTCCCTGGCTTTAGAGCCCTCCAGAAACATGGGCCACGCTCTGTAATTCCCAAAGAAAGACACCACCTGGAATTTTATTTTTTTGTTGGGTTTTTTTTTCACATTGCAAAGCTGTTGAAACCAGGATGGAGAGTCACCCTGGTTGATGGGTAAATACTGATCGTGTGATAAGCAGCCCGAGGTCCCAATGCGGGGATGGATGCCCGAGCTATCCCTAACACCATGGACACCCTTCCAGCTTTAATGGAGGATCCAAAGACTCATCCACCCCCAAGGCACGGCCTCGAACCCGATGAGAACCAGCACCATCCCCAGTGGATTTCATGGCCCAGTTCATTGTCCATTTTGCTTCCCAGAAGGTCAGCCAGGTCATGCGTCACCAAAGACAGCGAGAAAGCTCAGCAGCAAAGGGAAGAAGAGGACATTACAGGGCGAGGAGGATGTGAACCCGTTGTGATAGAACAAGGGGAAATGGTTTTAAACTGAAAGAGGGAAGGTTTAGATGAGATGTGAGGAAGAAATTCTTTGCTGTGAGGGTGGTCAGACACTGGCCCAGGTTGGTCAGAGAAGCTGTGGCTGCTCCTCCCTGGAAGTGTTGAAGGCCAGGTTGGATGAGGCTTTGAGCAACCTGGTCTAGTGGAAGGTGTCCCTGCTGCTGGCAGGGGGGTTGGGACTGGATGAGCTTTAAGGTCCCTTCCAACCCAAACCAGTCTGGGATTCTATGATTCTATGAACTCTGCCCTTGCTCAGGTACATGAGCCCTGTGCTTCCGAGCATCAGCTTGGTCCAACAGCTCAAAATCACCCACCATGGCAATATGCAAAGGAGGAAGGTGATGACAACAGCTGCTCTAATTTATTAGTTGTCTCTGTTCACGCTCACCAACCCCGCACTAGGACGTGCTGCTCCATTTGCAAGCGGACGGAAATAACGAGCGCGACTCGAAGCAGCAGGAGAAACACTTCTCCATCCCATGGACTCTTCTCTTCACCAGCTCCGCTTCCAGTTGTCTTTCCTGTCATTAAAAGGAACCTACAACACGTCGCTGAATGATGCACTGCAATCAATACAAACAGCCGTGAGAGCCCCTGAAAAGGATGTGGAAGTACAGCCCAGCGGCGATATTTATGAGTGCAGGATACCGCAGACCAGAACAGTCCCAACTCTCCTGAGTATTTCCACTATTTACACTGAGATCAGAAAATTAAAATGATATTTTACACTTAATGGTTCGAAGGAGACCTGTGAAGTCCTTCTCTCAGTCCCATTTACAACACAAACGCCAATGACAGAGCAGCAGATGGTCAGAAACACTCCCCTAGAATATTCAGGCGATTCAACTTGAATCTGTGCCCAAATCATTTAACTTTAATGGATTCTTTCATTAACAACCAAAGAAAGGGAATATGGTTGCCAGGACATTAAAATCACTTTTTCAATTATACTGTTATAAAATCGAACAAATTAGCTGTAATTCTTAGCTGAAGTCTAAATGGCAGCATGACTTTATGAAAGAAATGAAAATTGATTTGGATTAGTGGGCATCAAGGGCTTTTTAAAAATTAACAAGATTCTTATGACTTCATGGCACGGATGGATTAGCTGAAGGTTTCACTGCCCTGCGTTTGCTACCTGCCAAAGCACGGCAGCTGGCTTCACAGCATTCGTTACAGCGGGTTTTAATTAGACAACGGGAAGAGGATGCAAGGATTGAAGCTGGAAACAAAGTACTGGAGAAGCTGGGTGGTGTCTAAATTCACCTTTTGGACCTGTCCCAGCAGTGTCTTGGCAAAAACCAGGGAAATCAGAACCTCTAAGCTTTAGAAGGATAAGGACTGCAGGCTGCATTGTTTTGCTTGGGGTGGTTTTGCACAAAGATTAAGGCAAAACTGCACTGGATGCTTCACAAATACACCATAAAAATCAAGCCCAAGATGTTTGCTGCAAAGAGTATGCAACTGGAATACAGGTTATTGAAAAAAAAAAAACAAAAAACCCCCAAAACCCCAAAAACCCACAAAAAACCCACAAAAAAACACCAAAAAACCACAAAAAAACACCAAAAACCACAAAACCCACAAAACCCCCACAAAACCCACAAAAAAACCCACAAAAACCCCCACAAAACCCACAAAAAAACCCACAAAAAACACAAAAAAAACCCACAAAAAACACAAAAAAACCCCACAAAAACCCCCAACAACACACCACAAAAAACCAAACCAGGTAAGGATAACAAAGGAAGCAGCGAGAAGAGCAATTCATAAAGGAAACAGGACCTGTAACACTGGGCACCAGATGCCAGGTAACTACAACACAGAGGAATCGGGTCACATTACACACTAGGGAGGAAGAAAAATGTCCTTTATATTGTATACTATGAACTTAATGAAAGAGATGCTCACTGAATGCAAATTGCATTGATCCTACAGACCAGGAACCCAAAGATATATTTCAGAGAGCCATCCCCTGCCAGGGAAGGTAGTGATTTGGAACTGCTGCCCAGAAAAAAAGAGACTGAAAAACCAAGCTGGAGACTTTTATACCTGCACTGGACAAAGCCTTTTAAAATTTATTTATTTTTTTAGAAAAAATAAAAAAGCAGTACTGGGAACAATCGTGTTTTGACCCTTGTGAGACAGACAGGATGTTCTAGCGCAGAGGCTCCACCCTGAACATCTCCAGGATGATGCACTGCTGAGAGCACCTGCCAGCTGGCAGAACTGCCCCCACCTCTGTAAGGTAAATGCAGCAGAACATTTCAAAACCATTTTTGTGAAATCTTGTACCACAAAGCACTTCAGATGACTCCCCTTTAGGAGTCAGCGTTTCATATTCAGTTATTTCTACTCTTTATTACAACACAGTGGTTGACAATTTGCATCCAGTAAAAGCTGGTTTGAAAAGTTAAGTCTTTGGAAAATCCTGAACACTACTTCTTTGCCATAATCATGCTGGTTTGTCACCCTGTATCTGGCTGTCAGATATGCCACAGGGTGTTATTTTCCAATAAACCATGAAGAGTTGTACCTTGTATTGTCATTGCTGTGGGTCTCCGTGTGCTTGTTAGCAGTTCTGATATTTAAGAAAACAAGGGGATATATTTTAATGCAGAACCTTTCAAGCTCCGTGTGTCTTCGAGTTCTTTTAATGATGTAAAAATCAAGACACCCTCTGGTTTTCTGTTATAATGGCAAGATTTGGCCTAGTAGCCAACTATAGCAACTATATAGACAAACAACATGCATGACCAAGAGCTTTCTCTTGTCTAGGATAGTGATCTGAAAAGCCTGGAGTTGGAGCACTTTAAGAAAGGACACCTCCAGATAAGACTATCACTGACAGAGATCTTTCCGCAAGGCAAAGCAGAACGGGCTTCTCCCAACTGACACTTGAGGCTGAAGGTGACTTAAGCAATGTCCTTTTACTTTTGCATCACTGCAGGAGCGTAGGAGCACGCACACATCAAATTACCATGCTTCTGCTGAATGGCAGCAAATACCAGGGTAGGGAACAGTAATTTCCAGCTAAAAGCATCAGAACTTCCTGACCCAAACTGCCTGACCCAACCAACCAGCACAGATAAACACGTTCAACTGTACCTGTGAAATCTGCCCTCCAGGCTCACGTCGCTCCCAGGCAGAAGCAGGTAAAACTGGCACTTCTCACCACATTGTCCACACACCAGCACCTTCCTGTCCACCAGCTGAGATTTAAAACTACCTACAGGGAATTCTGAAGATCCATTTTGACTACTGTCTATGAGAAGAAGCTTATTATTATCATAATTATTAGTAACAATTATACAACTATTATATATGTTAATATATGTCAACAGAATAAGAATATGAATATATTCTCTACAGAGTATTCCACAGAATTAATGAGATCTAGTAATGAGCCTAACCTCTCTGACATCTTGGTGATACTTCTTTCTAAGCAAGCTACTAAATTCAGTGTGCATCTCCTCAGGCAGTGCACTCAATACCTGTAGGTCAAAAGGATGTTGATGTTTGTGCCTTGCTCAGGGCAGTGATGGAAGAGGAAGACATGCATTTGCTCCTGTTACCTGTGCTATCAAGTTGGTACCTTCTACCACAGGGACAGGCAGCTCTGAGCAACCAAGTCTCAAGCCACCCCAGCTGTCTGCTGCAGCGAACGCCAGTCAGTCCCCAAGAGCTCTTTGCCATTGTCACATCAATTCAAGTATACTGCGAGGTTGTCCCTATCTCCAGTCCACCTCCTCTCAAAGATCTTCAAATTTTACAGTGCTGCAAGCTCAAGGAGACTCCAGTGAGGTTGCTCTTCACGACACCATTTTGCTAGTGGTGTTAAGAGGGATGTAGGGCTTCCCATCCTCCAACACCTTTCCATCACCCTCAGGTGCCAAGGAAAGAGTAATAAGTTCTCTCCAATGCAGTAGGAAAGAATCATAGAATGGTTTGGGTTGGAAGGGACCCTCAAAGGTCATCTAGTCCAACCCCCGTGCAGTGAGCAGGGACATCTTCACTAGACCTGGTTGCTCAAAGCCCCATCAAGCCTAACCTTTAATATCTCAAGGGTCGGGGCCTCTACTTCTCTGCACAACCTGTTCCAATGATCCACCACCCTCATATTGAAGAACTTTTTCCTAATATCCAACCTGAATCTCCCCTTTTCTAGTTTAAAACCATCACCCCTCATCCTATTGCTACCTGCCCTTGTGAGCAGTTCTTCCCCAGCTTTCTTAGAGGCACCTTTCTTTGTGGTCCTCCTCTGGACACACTCCAACAGGTACACGTTGGAAATCACAGGGCAGTCCTAAAGAGAGTGAAATATACCCCAGATACTCACAGAATCATAGAATGGTTTGGGTTGGAAGGGACCTTAAAGCTCATCCAGTTCCAACGCCCCTGCCATCAGC
>NW_010298811.1:0-2591 GCF_000700745.2 Antrostomus carolinensis | reverse complement strand
CCTCAGAGCCAGCCAGTCACATTGAGCACACCACGGGGGCAGACGAGGGAATTTTTGTGTTATTTTGCATCCTACCTCCTCTACAAGGTGGGATTTGGGAAGAACAGATAACTTGCATCTTTTCAGCAGCAGACCCCAAAAGCCCTAATTCTAGTGTAGTGAAATCAGCAGCAAAATTCCCACAAACAGAGCAGGGGATTTAGCCCTAGAGAAGTTCAAACCAAAAGTAGCATCTGGGACTCACCCATGAGACCCACAGAGCACAACAGGGCAAAAATTACATTCACATGGACCTGACCCTGCTTCATGGGTAACACTTCAGAGCCTTTCTGCTTGCAGATCCCACCTCTGAGCAAGTTTCTCACCCTCTTTTGTTCTTTATACGATATTTGCATGGAAACAAGAGCTGCATTTCTCAGCTGTTCATCTCCTCCTGGTGTCTATCCTTCCCTGACAGAAGAACAGACTTTAGAGAGAACCTGTTTTCATGCAAACAGGCTACAGAAGAACAGAGCACATGAGCACCTCCCAGAGCTGGTGTGCCAGCCATCATTCTAAGGATACCTCATGTGCACAGAAACCATCTCACCATTTTGCTGAGATACAAAACTGCTGTATTCATGGGAAATGTTCTTTGGGAGACTTTCAGAGCACCTTCCATGGAAGGCAAGACTCTTACTTTGAGATCACATTGAGAAGGTCCATCTGTGTAGGATGCAACATCAAACACCAGCCAGGAAAAGCCCTGCTAACCCATGGTATCCTCAAACTCAGCACTAACACATAGCACCAAAGAAGAACCATCAATTTAAGACTCAGACTCCTTCAAAACAACAACACAAGAGTTACAGGAGGTTCAAGCTCTCCTCTTGCCCCTGAATCTTCCTGTGATTTTTACTCATCTATAAGCATATTACTGTTGTCCCAGCAGACTGGCTATGTGGAAAGTCTTAACCAAAGGGGAGAAGCTGACGGTGACCTGCTCCGGGTATCTAACTCGGAGCGTGAGCCAGACAGCGTTGTCAAAGGGTAAAGATACACTCTGGAAACAAAACCTCTTTGTTCCTCTAATTTTGTTCCAGTTAAGTCAGTTCAGCTGTTCCATATAACCAGTCAAAAACATTCAGCATTTCCCAAAGTATTTTAAGACTTCAAAGTTGTAGGTTTTATTTTGACAGTTTTAAAGCGCAGAGCTTTTTTTTTTTTCTTTACAGATTTTTTTTTTTGCATTAAAACTAAGGCTTTTTAATAAATTAAGCTTTACAACAATCACTGCTGCTCTGCTTTTATCATGGCTTCAATTAAAATATTGTTTCTTGAAGACAGCTAATGACTTCTGAGAAAAAAAAGAGGGTGTTTCACTGAGAATGTTTTCAATTGACTCAATTTGTTAAAACTTGTGATTAAAACCACACTCCAAGCAGGGCAGACTCAAAAGTCGGGGCATTTTAAATTTGCCCAAGTTGCTGATCTGAACTCAAAACTTCCCAGCCTCAAATGAACATACTCACCTAAAAAGTAAACTCTCCAACACTCACCCATGAGGAAAATGTAGGAAAAACACTGTTTAGGCCAGTGCTGGGCAGCTCAGCAGAGCCAGGAGCCGATCAGGAGCAGGTTGTTCCAGAACAAAACCTTTCCACATAACCCAGGCAACAGATCTGACCTTTTCATCTACAAAAGACCAGTCAACCCACCACTGAACTCATTACCGTGGGAGATCTGCCCCGTAAAACTGTTTTGTTCACAGCCTCGGAGCCAAACCTGTTCTGACACCAGAATTGCCTCCTGTCAGGAAAGTGCTGGAACAGCTTGGGGACAAGACCTGTGCTGAAACTAAATCTGTCTGAACTCTCCCCAGGTAACATGAGCTTCGGAGACTGGAGCTGACATTGTCACGACACCAAACAGGAGCCAAGCAAAGGAGCCAGGGACTGGTGTCTTCAAAAGCAAACAAAAGAGGGTTATAAAAACTAATCAGCTGTTTGTGCTCAATCCTGCTCTCCTCTGCAAAGCTGTAATCACAGCAGTCATTTGGAGAATACACCTCTGAGAGCTTCTTACAAGCAGCACTGGGATGGACTGGGCTTGGCCAGCTTCACGGTGCCAGCAGCACAGACCCTAATCCCACAGTTTTGAGGCCAAAGCTCCACTCGCACAGTTCACAGTGCAGCCCACAACCAGCTGTGTCAGCACAACCGACTAAAGCAGGATCAAGCAGCCGTGGGGAGAGAGCTTTTAAGCCTGTGATGCTGCCAAATGCTTCGTATCACAGCCCTGCCTATTTGCATTTCTGCCTTGGGCCCCATCTGTAGCTTCCCATCCATGTAAAAGCTGTCCCCAGGGAGAAGAAAGGCCACTGTCCATTTGTTTAACACATCTCAAGCGCATCTAGTTTCAAATGAAGTAGGTGGTAAAACTCCTAATGCTAATTTTTGCCATGCAATTCTGAATCTCTAGTAATCTACATCAGAAATGGAAATAGCTGGTCCAGCAGCCCTGATCAGTCAGCATCAGATACCAGTGCTGGTCCCCAGTCCTGCCTCCCAGCTCCCAGCCCTCTGCCAGAAACACACACACACACACACACA
>NW_010298810.1:774-15980 GCF_000700745.2 Antrostomus carolinensis | reverse complement strand
GCCCTGCAGAGCCCCTCACCCCCGGCCCTGGCCGCCGCTGACGGGCGGGGTGTGTCCGGCCTGCAGGCCGGGCCCTGGGGGGAGCCTCCCTCAGCGGGGCCGCTCCCTCCGCCTCGCCTGGAAACGCCGTTGGGTCCTTGGGGCCGGTAGCCGGGCTGGGGCTTTAGGTCAACCCAGATTCTCCCCTCACGGTTGTCAGGGGTCACAATCAGCTACGGCAAGGACCTTAGAGTTGTGCGAGGGGACAGAAGTCCCGGCAGTCACACTCACACTCTGTTTTCTGGCCTCTTCTCGGGGAACACCCGGTTTGTAGATCCCACCGTGGAGGTGCTGCAGGACAACCCCTGTCTGACAGAGTTCATCACCACGGTGCTGGCCCTGCCAGAGCCCAGTCTGAGCATCCTCTCCTTTACTCTGCGGTTAGTTGGGATACTTGCTGCTTCTGAAGTCCGCTTCCAACGCTTGCAGGTGAGTCAGCCACCCAGGTACCTGCTGCCACTTGTCTTTTTCCTCCTTCTATACATAGTACACCTGAAAATGTACATGTTTTGCTTATAAAATTTCTGGCATATGTCTAACAACTCAGCAAACAGTTATATGATACTGAAGACCTACAATCATACTGTTCCTTTTCTTGTGTCAAGCTGCTGTCTTCTCACTTCTGTTTTGTCACAGTAGTAATATGAATGCTGATATGTAGTTCCTCTCATTTTATCTTCAAAACAGGATATGGGATAACACTATCTCACAGCAGTTGTTGCAAAATGTTGTATTCCTGAACAGATCCTGTAGATTTAACCTGCACTAACAGATGTTAGTAGGTTGGCAGGAAATCTCCCAATTCCATGCAAAAATGAAGGAGCTTTTTAAAGCCCTGCTTTCTACAATGGAATGTATTTATAGTACAAAACTCAAAATCTAGAAGTTTTTGAGGGAAGAGATGCATACAACTGTATAAAGCAGTCTGATGGAACTGATATGTATATAAGTTGCCCCTAGCCTCTTAAAACCAAGCAGTTTTACTTTTGAACCCCTCTTTTGCTTAGTCCACGAAAGAGACAGATGTGGAGTTTAAGCTTGAGATTCTGAATATTTTCTATTTTAGTGGTACTTCTAGGAAGAGGAGGTTTCACCACAGTATTGATACTCTTGACTTGGATGACAGAGCAGCCTCTTCCACTCCCCTCAAGCTCCTTTACTTACCATTTACTCTGTGTGTTCTCCTCTGGCCTCAGCAGGAGCAGCTGTTGGTCAGGCTCTTTGGCAGGGACGGGCCTCTGAACAGCGCAGCGTGGGAAGACGCATCTGTGCGAAGTGGCTGGGTGGAGGGTGTGCACAGCATGATGCATCACCAGCCTGCCCTCCAGTTCCTCTGCAATGGTGGTGAGTACTTCTAGGACTGGGAACTCCCCAAATCCTCTGTCTGTCTTCCATTCCAGTCTGTTGCTCAGATGTCGTATGAGAGAGACAGGAGTTTTCACTTGTTTAAGATAAAAATAAGTTATTTGTCAAAAACACTGAAGTAATCGAAAGTGATGGGGTTTTTGTTAAATTAGTTCTGCATTTAATCCCCCCCCCCCCGAACACTGAAGATAGAGCCCTTTTTAGAGGGAAAAGAAGCACATCTTCTGAAACACATAATAAAAATAGCTTATTAAAAACCTTCTGTATTCTTATTTGTAATTCTAACTAAAATAAGTACATTTCAGTATGATTTTTGAGCAGAAAAACTAACCCCAGGGGCTTATTTATCTGTTAACACTTGCACACGTGGATTGGTATTAACGTGTGGCATGTGCTGCTGTCCATGTGATGGAAAAGTTGATGCCATTCATTTTTCTGCTGATTGTGTCCAGAGATGGTGCAGGCTTCTTCCTTAAATATACAGTGAGCGTGCTGTCAGCTCTCCTACTATTACGTTGACATTCTCTTTTGTTCCTGAGTTATCAAAACACCCGAGGATCTGAAAACAATCCTTTTATTCTTTTGTTTGCTTTTTGTTTGTCATAAAGGACTGACTGACTGACTTTGAAATGCCATAGAGACTACAAAATACAGTATAAAAAACCCACCAACACCATTTAAAGCTACATGTTACTTGAATTAGAGTAATAATATGGTTGGAGTGACAGGTATCCTGTTGTTTTTTCCTCCAGTGACTTGTTTTGTTTCCACACAGGAGGCATAGATGTGATCTTCACTCTGCAAGGAGATTCCAGCCTGTTTGTGGCTTCTGCTGCCACTCAGCTTCTGGTGCAGATGCTCACCCTCTCCGTAGAGTCTGAAACGACTAAACCTCCGGCTACAAAGGACTGTGACTGGCCAGCGTGTGCCCAAATGATTATAAAGCATATAGAAGATTCCTTGCAATCCAGCTCTGTCTGTCAGATCAAGCAGTCGTTAAAACTGTTAACTAGTGTGTTTGGCAGTTGTCGCGCTGCGTGGACTGAAGTCCTTTGGTTAGGCATAGCAAAGCAAGTGGAATCCCTTTTGACGGAAGAGACTGTTCAAGTGAAGCACATGCTCGCGAATCTTTTGCTTAACATGGCATGGTAAAGATCTTCTGAGACCTTGAATCCAATGATGAGATATATTTGTTTTCTACCATCTAACAGGACTTCTTTCTTCTCAGGTCTCCTGTGTTTTCTGACCCTGAAGGCAGTTTTTGGGCTTTAGTGACTTCTGCTCTTGAGCACTTAACCCCAGTACAAGTGGGTCCTTTGGCAGAGGGAGTTCTGAGGCTCTACAGATGGTAGGACTTCCTGCAATGAAACTTTGGCACTCTGCAAATATTTCTCTACTAATGCCTCTGGTGTCTTTCCAAGAACTGTTTTTTGGTTTCTTTTCTTGCTACATTTTGCACTACATTCTTTAATATGTAAGACTGGTTGGCAAGAACCATGCCTAACCTGAGGCATGGTTAGCCTGAGGTAGCTAACAAAACCTCGGGCACTGATAGTAAGAATTAAATAGTTTCAGAGAGAAATTAAAGGAGCCAATATCATGTTTATGTGTATATACTTGCATCTTACCTACAGCCAACCAATTTCAGGAAGAAATAGCAAACCTCTTTAACTTTATACTGCCAGGGTTGATTAAGATGGTCACAATTTGACTGCCTGTTAAATCTATTAGTCTGTGTTTCAGTTTTCTCTTTCACAAAAACACCGACTAGAGTAAGAGCGTTCATTGCTGTCCATCACAAATGTGCATCTGGAGACTATGTTGACAGTTGTAGAATGATGAGGTTATAAGGAGCCTGTAGAACTGATGTAATTCAGCCTCTTGCTCAGTACAGGGCTAACCTCAGAGATTGATTACGTTGCTCAGGGCCTTCACCATTCAAGTTTCAAATAATCCCAAGGATAAGGATTCCATAGCTTCTCTGGGCAACATGTTCTGGTGCTTAACCACTTTCATTTCACTATGAAAAGTATTTTTTGTATATCCAGTTGGAATCTACGCTGTTGCAATTTAAGATCCTTGTAATCTTGTGCACCTCTGAGAAGTCTGCATGTATCTTCTCCATAACTCCCTTTCAGGTAGTGAAAAAGCATCAAGAAATCATCAGATGTTAAATGAATACAGCACATATGGATACTGATCTACAGACTAAGCAACAGGTTACTTAAGATATAAGGACACCATTTTGTTGACAAGAAATGCCTCTCTCTAAGCCCCGCTCTTACACAGAACCCCACTCTATTTGCATAGCTTGATAAGGCTGCTTCTGAATTCCAGAGCCATTTCTCCTCTGTTTTCAGTTAGCCAACAAAGATTAGAAGAAGGGCTTGAATTGTGATAAAATTTTCATTGCTCTGTCATTGCTGGCTTGTTTACAAGCCTGCATGAAAGACATTATTCTGCTCAGCATTTGGGGGCAGCTATTTGGGAAGGAATTGAAGTGTTCTTGTTTTGGTAACTGCTGTTTCCTCCTTGAAGCCCACAAGATGTGAGGATTCAGGCACTGACTGTTCTACTTCAGCCAATGGACTGTATTTTGAGAGCAGCCTCCCAGCCTCTGGAATATGCAGGTACAGTTGTGATAGACAAGTTAGAGGCTAGTCTGCTTGCCAGTGTTTTAAGTGTCTGGTGCAGACAGAACTGGAGGAGGAAAGTAGAAGTTCAGGACAGTAGCAGGGTTTGTGGTGAAGTGCAGCATCCTACTGACAGGGATATTCATACTACATCACCTGAATATCTTGATTAACTTAAAAAAATCACAGTCCTTTTTATATTAACCTGAGCTCTTCCCTCCTTTGGTCCTTTAGGTTTGCTGGATGAGTCTGTTAGTGATCCCGTCACTGTTGAAAATCTTCTGTCCTCTAAGTCATCTTGTGCTAGTCTTCTGTGTCAGACCCTCGCTCATCTGGAGAAGCTGCTGTCTATGGTAACATTCAGAGAAGGAAAAAAGCCTGGGGATCAAATTGGTCCTTGAATGACAGTGTTAAGATTGGTTGCAAACTTTTGTAGGAGAGCTTAACAGAACGTGGAGAGGAGTTGACAGTGAGGGTTCCATATGTTAAAGAAATCTAGCGCAGTAGACTCCAAATAGGAAAACAGAGGAATACTGAGGGTTGTGAAGAAGGACCACACTTATTTAAAATTAATCTTCACAAGCTTTGTTACCATAACTTAATTGTACTGCAGTTATTGATACAGTGACAAAACATAAATGGAACTGCTTTCCCAAGCAGCGAGAAGAATCTCCTTCCATCTGTGCAATAGTTCTTGGGAAAGAGGAGGATAATTTGTTTGTAGTTATTAGCATTCCAGTACCTTAAGAATGCACTAGAAATTGCAATTTTTGCTGCCTCCTGACCAAAAACTCCTGCTCTTTCTGTGCACTTGAGACTTTAGCTGGAAACTTTTTTTCTTTCTCCCTCCCCATTAGACTCGTTTCCAAGTGGATTTACCCGCTACGTCTTTGCTGCGCTCTCTGATGACAATATTACAATTCTGCAATGGCTTCCTGAGTCCCGTTTCTCCTCTGGGAAGCACAATAAGCCGAATCTTGATCAATTGCTCCCGAGTACAGAGGTCAGCTCTTGATGTCCTAGCAGCACTCTCGGAGCGAAAAGGTGAGTTAATCTTTGCACTTTAATTTTTTTTAATTTTGGAAATACTTGACTATTCTGTAGTTGCAGAATTTCTCATTCCCCTTCACTGATCTTTCTCACTGAAGACTACCACTTCCATTTCTGAAAGTTGTGCGTTTTTTCTAAGTCTTCCTACTGTCCTGGCTAACCTTACTTTCTGTTGATGGACTAGGGCAGGTAATGCTGTAATTAAAAATGCTTTAGTGGTTGTGAAAAGTTGGATTTTTCTCCTTTACTCTCAGGCCTGTACTTGCTTTCTTCTCCAAAACAGTTTTATAGTCCTGCATCTTCCTGTATTTCAGCAGTTGAATTGTGATTCAGCTGCTTCTTCTCTTAGTATTTGTCCTTTATTTTCGTTTTTTATGTTTCAGGCTGTGACACACTCATAGGAAATCTATTTGATATCCTTCTGGCATACCTGGAGAGTCCGAACACCAGCCCTACTGTGAGTACAGAACTCAGAAGAGATCCAAGTCTATTAACTTGTCCCAGTAGGATGTAGTTCTGAGAACTTGTCTGACAATAGTTATGGGGGTTCTGTTTTCTTGCCTTTTTTTTTTTTTTTTGTTCAAATGACTGGTGACAACTGCAAGTCAAAAGCTGGAGGGACTAGAACTTCATAGTACTAATCTGAGAACAGGTGTTTTCTAGGTTTTTGTTAACAATGTTATGTAAGCACCATTTATTTGTGGCTTGCTTCTCAGGAAGGAAGCATGTGTGCTTGTTTACTCTGAGAATTTCTAAGTTTGAGTCTAAAACAAATTTTATCGATTGTAAAGGCAACAATATCTCCTCCTGTAGTAAAGTAAATCTGCTTTATATTGCTTCAGGTTCTAAAGAAGACATTTAATGCTACATCCAAGTGGCTGGTGCACTTGCAGGAACTGTCCTGCTCCAACAGTCAGCGGCAACAAACCAAGAAGATTTTGCAAGGTAACGAAGCTATTCAAGTTGGGACAGACAGCAGCTAGTGGCATATATGAAATCTGCTCTTGCCTGGCTTTCCTGATCAGAGTACTTTGGATTCATTTGTTCACAATTATGTTGAATTTAGGTTTAGCTGGACAAACAGTGCTTCTAAGACCTCTGGGAGAAGCACACAACAGCAGCAAAAGGGATTGCATCATATAAAATTATACAGAGGTTGTACGGTGATTGCTTCAGTAAGGCTTGTTGATTTTCATGTCCATTCAAGCTTGTCACTTGGCTTTTACAGATGTGTTTCTGGTGCTGCAGAAGCATTTGTGCAGTCCTTGCTGGGAAGTAAGAGATTCTTCTCTGGAATTCCTCACTGTCCTGATTGAAGGCTTGAGAGGTAGGTACAGAGATTTAACAGTTGAGATTGGAAGAGTATTTCTTCTAATGTTATGAATGTCAATCAGGCTGGTGAAGCATCCTCTGATCTGTAACTGGAGGGTAAGAAAAGAAAGAAGTGTCAAGATTTTTACTCTTAGGCTCTGATCTGTAACTGGAGGGTAAGAAAAGAAGTGTCAAGATTTTTACTCTTAGATAATGATTGAAATCTGACAGAAAAATTAATAAACTTGTCCTACTTTTCTGTTAAACTCAGATTGCTGTGCCCTCTGTAATGGCAGTTTTGGTGAGTTAAACAGAAGTGTTGAGACAGTAATTTATGTTGAGACATGTATGTCAAGGCAGGTGGCAATACTTAATAGCAGATAATACCTTCCCTTTTTTTGGTTTGCAGTGAAATCTGGTTTCACCTATCAGGCTGGAGGCTTGGATTTGGGAGGCTATAAAAGCCTAGATCCGCTTTGCATGCTTGGGGTTAATTACTGATTTTCTACTTTAAAGGTAGTTCAGGTTTTTGCAGCAGGTAGCACTAAGGCGATGTTATTTCTGCTACACTAGCTCTGTGATGTTGGAAGAAAGGGGGATGTTGTCAGCTGCTGTTGTCCCCAGGTCACAAAGGAAGTATCCAGCACAGTCAGTGCATGAGCAGTTTACCCTGCAGCCCCTCTCTGTGCTGCAGTTTCATTCTTTTTCTTTGCTGTATGCGTTGACAACAAGAAAGGAGACCATTTTTTCCTCTTTTAAGCACAGCTATAAGTTTGATGAGGCTGAAACCATGTCCCCGCTTGCCTGGAGAAAGTTTTTTCTTGACACTAGAACAACTGTAAATGGATTTTCCCAGGTTCTGGCATCTAGCGGGGCTTGACTGAAAGTCACCAAGCTGCTGGAAAATAGGGAGCTTGACACAGAGCATCTGTGCTCTTGTGAGCAGCTGTCTGGTCTCTGCAGTGGCTCAGCTCACTGGCAGCTGTCCCTGCAGTCAGTGGGCATCCTTGTATGACGCAAAGAACTGTTTGCATTGGAAACAGCTTCGTGCTCTGAGAGAATAAAGCATTGCTTCTTTGGATTGCTGTCTTGTTTACAGACCAGGATGAGTTCAGGCAGTCTCTCCTGTCTTCAGAAGTGCCAAAGCTTACAGAAAATCTTCTTGAGGATCCAGAAAGCTACGTGCGAGCGAGTGCTGTGACTGCTGTGGGACACTTGGCCTTCATTACTTACTTTGCTGCAGGGTCACCTGTTACAGGGAATCAGTATAATAAAGAGGTATGACGACTTGGTGTAGCCCACTGCAAAATCATGCAGAACTGCACATCAGTTTACTGCTATGCTACTTCAAAATTCGTTCACAAGTTATCTGCAGTCTCATGCAGGCAGCTTTCACAACCAGTAATGAAAAGACTAGATTCTTTACTTACACTGTTCTTATTTCTTTGCACGTTCATCCCTCATTGTGCTTTCTCTTTGTCTTTTTACATTTAGAACACCATAGCGAAACTTCAAGAAATCTTGTCAACAGACTCGGAGGGCTTTCCCAGGAGGGCAGTGATCAGCATCTTCACCAAGTGGGTGAGAGAAGGCTGCACATTTCAGCTGGAAGATACAGAGCAGTTTGTCTCTAGAGTGATCCGAATTGTGGAGCATGACTTAGACTGGGAAGTCAGACTTGGTGGTTTGGACCTTGTTCAAGCTTTCTGTAATCAAACAATTTGCCTGTTTGGCCTTCCTAAATGCCTGTATGCTTCTGTCACACCTGCAGTCACTAGATCCGTTCGTCGGAATAAGCCGCTGCAGATATTTTGCCGGGCAAAACTTTTCAGCTTTTTGTTTTGGTCTTTGTGTGACTATGACAAACCAGTAGGTCAGAGAGCCTGTGATATACTGCTTGACTTAAGCAGTAGTTTCTATCCAATTAGGTCCCTGAAGGATTCACAAGAGACTGGAGATTTACCTGCAGGATATGGCATTGACTGGTTACAAAACACACTAAGGCAAGGTTCTTTAGCCCAGAACTTCCCCACAGATGGTAGTAATGGGGTGAATTTTGAAGATCCAGAGAGCATGATGGTAGCTTTGGGTACAATAGACTTAATCGAACTACATGATGAGCTAAATAAAAGTAGTTACCATGTAGAGGAAAGCCCTCAGTCCCTCTTAGAGGACATCCTTGCTACTGTGGGGACCATAGAAGAGAATGAAGCTGACTGTTACTGAAGACATCTTTTACTCTGAGGGAACAGTGCTTAAACACTTCTCCTCTGGAGAATTTTTTTGCTACCAGTCATGAAGTCTTTCTTGAGAGAGGATGAAAAGAAGTGTTACACTGAACAGAGAAAAGGATGGTTTCATTAGCTGTTAAATAGGTTAGAAAGTCTTTGTTTTAATGCTGATTAATTTTTTTGTTAAAA
The DNA here is from genome assembly GCF_000700745.2 of Antrostomus carolinensis. Taxonomy (NCBI): domain Eukaryota; kingdom Metazoa; phylum Chordata; class Aves; order Caprimulgiformes; family Caprimulgidae; genus Antrostomus; species Antrostomus carolinensis. Next base: position 7,162 of record NW_010298810.1, on the reverse strand, counting down.
AGAGTAAACTCCAATAAACTGTTGTTTGTTTTTTCAAAGTAAACATGTCAAGAAATGCATTTGTTCTTTTTTTTAAGTCCTGTGTCTTTTAAGAAGGCACCAGACCATGCCTACATAAGGAGATATTTTTAAAAAAACGTAACAGTGACTGAAAACAACTTGTTGCATGCTCCTTTAGAGCCTGAGTAGCTGAAACTGATGAAGAGTGGTTTTAAGGGACACTTGTTTTGACTTTGTCCATATCTTCATTCTAAAAACAGTTATTGAGTTTCCTTTTGTATTTTGAGTCTAGAGCAGGAGGTGGCATTTAAGGAGTCAAAAGCTGATCATTCTTGACATTACAAACTTTCTTTTTTAGATGGCATACTTGTTTGATCTCAGCAGTGACACTAAAAAGCTGACTTTGTTTTTAATTGAAGCCAGAAACAAGCACATTTTGCTGAATTTTTCAAGTGCTCCTATTCTCCATTCCTGAAGAACTAGGATACCTTCTGACTAGTAAGAGAAACTGCCACCAGCAGCTTTTTCATGATAAAAATAGATCAGTGCTTAGCTTTAGTAAACAATTAGAAAACAGCAGCTATAGTGCAAATGGCAACACTGTTTTCTGAGAAAGAGTGCCAAGTTTTTAAAAACTGAGGGAAGACTGTAGTTTGCAACTTACCCCAATGTCTTGCCATATGCTAAGAAGCTTTCTGAAACCTGGGGGGGTGGGGGAAGTACCTTTACCAGTAGGTCAAACCATGCTGTATTCCTCTCCAGCACCGAGGTGTTACTTGGCATCCTTGTATCCTCCTGCAGAACTGTAGAGGCAGGAGCACAACACTCATTTTAGGCTGCTGGAGGTCAGAGCATCTAATGCAGTGGAAGAACTACAATCTCCTCCTTCAATATTATCCCTGCAGCAGTACAAAGGGGTGAGTTGTAGTCTGAATTTCTTGCTGCTGAGGTTGAAGATTTCCTCTTATGTCTTTTAACAAGGTCAGCACACTTACCTATCGCTCTGTGCGCAGCTTTATGTGTGACAGAGCCCTTGGGTGTTGTACCAGCAGCTGTTAGTAGGAGCAAGTAGCTCTGCCTCTGATACACAATTCTACTTAAGCAGGGTCTGCACCTGGCAAAAGACAGAAGATATTAAAAATCAGGCCTTTTCCTGCCACTGTGTTTTTCTCAGAAATTCCTTTTTAAAGAAGTTTGGATTGTTTGTGGAGTTTCAGCAATCCTGTCTGGTGCAGGGATTATAGTTCCAAAACTAGCATTACATGTTGGCAGTAGGCCAGATATGTCTCCCTCCTGGTTCAGGAAAGGAGACAGCAGGTTGCTGGGTAAACGTCTTCCTCTCGTTCAGTGCTAGAATTCTTGTCATTTCAGGGTTATGCAGTTTAGGAGACTCCAAGGAGTTATTCACATATCAGCAAATTAAGAGAGTGACTTGTTACAGAAGGGAAACCACTGCTTATTACTGAGGTCTCTCGACTCCTAGACCTATTAATTTTTAATAAAACTTTCTTTTAATATCAGCTGGGGCGATGGTGACATTGTAAAGTTTATACCGTTTGCCTAATTGCAGTCCAAAGTCTTGTTTATACTCAGGATGCTTGTACATGTAAAACCCAATGTATAACAAACTGGGAAGGCTCCTTATCTTTAGAAGGAGAACGAAGGAATCCTTTCATCTTTCATTAAAAACAGGTCTCCATGTCCAGCAATTAGGTGACTCAGGCTGATGTTATACATCTCTCTCCCCCGAGATCACTACATTGCCTTTGTTTTCCCTGCCACTCTCGTTACAGTAGAGTCTTATTAACACTCAGATTCTTGGACTAACATCCTGCACCTGATAATTATGAGAAACAGAGCCATGAACACCTGAGCAGTGTAAGGAACAAATGCCAGGGAATAGAGAGATTATAGGAGATTAAAGCAAAAGAAAAATCCCATGTTTCCATACAAAATTATGGCAGTGGGTTTTGCGAGATTAAAATTTAGCTAATGAATTAGTAAACACACACCAACAGCTTCTAATGTGAATCATCCATCATGCTAGGAAGCCTTCTGTAGGGTGTCCATCTTTCCACACTGGTAAGAACTCACATACAAGCCCTACCCTACTTAGGCCTCTTAACTCATTTTCAACCAACTTCTTACCTACCAAAGCTTTTTTTTGTACCTCCACAAGATCCTTATCCCAGCCACACAGCTTTCTGCTGGGTTAAGAATTTACACCATATGGTATGTCTTGCCAAGGAGCTGTGGTTGTGCAGCCAGTGGGGGAGAGTGTAACTCAAGTAGAGTCCTGAGAAGCAGACTTGTTACCCCACATGCACACTGAGCATTCACTTCAACAACTGCTATTGCTACTTACCACTTCACAACGTGACAACAGTGGTCCCTCCAAAAACTCTACACGCCCAGCTCGCTTCTGTCGCACACTGAGGACTCCAACAATGCAGAGAAGGAGGTGGCCTGTCTGGCCTTCTGCTATGGACACAGGAAAAAGTTCAAAGCTGCCTTTTTGGGATGGATTTCTGTGGAAACTGCTGCTTTCACACCATCAGTGCTTGGCTGTGTACGGTTCCTGCAGGAGGGAGACACCACTGAGAGTTTTTCTGACACACACACACACAACAGCTGATTTCAGCAAAGGCTGTGGCCAGACATGGACCTTGTTTAATGCCAGAAGCACCAAGGCTCAGGACTGTTTTGTGACAGGACATTTGTTTTAATGTGGATAGCAGGCAGCAGCAATACAAGTAGTATCAATGCAGAACATCACAGATTAGAAAAACATTTGTCTCCAATGGCTGGTACTGTGAAATAAGATAATTACAAAGCTCATTTCAGCTTTTATCTGCATAGGGACAATGTAAGTCCTGTTGCCCAATCTGTACACAGGTGTGAAATTTCTAGAGTTGCTTTCAACACATTTCAACAAAGCTCTGAAGAAAGGATTTATCCTTTAACTGCTCTGACTCAAACACACATAGGAGAGAATAAGCATCTTTGGCTCAGCCCTGCACTAGTAACAGCTTTCTAAAACCTGCCAAAAGAACGGCTGTTAATTTTCTGTTTTAATACACTGAACTTTTAAAAATCCAAATAATATTATTTGCCTAATTACACTAATTGCACAACTTAGTAAAAAATGGGCCATAAATGTCTAAAGCTGTTTCTTTAGCTTAGATGCGTGATCTGTAATTACAGATCAGCTCATGCAAATCTTCCCAATTTCTTTTGTCCGTCTCTAATAAAATTTGCTCTTCCTTTCAGTACATATTCATCAAGGTTTCTGAAACTCATCAACCAATTTCACTGCAGAAGTTCTCAGCAATTTACAATGAAAAAATACATCAGTAGCAGCACCTCTGTAGTCTGTGTCATTTCCCTTTAGAGCAGTGGGTTTTTGTCCCCTGCTGAGAAATAAAGCATCACTTTAACACGGCCAGACCTCAGCCTGTGTCAGACACACTCCTCCACACACAGAACACATCTTGTCTCTAACCTTGCGAGCTAGCACACAGAGAAAGGGAAAAGCTTTCTTTCAAAGAAGTGGTATGTCTCTCTGAGCAAGGTGGAACAAAACCGGTGAGGTACAGCTGTCATGAAAGCATTCAGGGCTCTCCAAACACACATCATGGATACACTTAAAACTCATCCCCAGATGAAAGGGAAAAGAGCAGTCCGCATCAAGAGTCCCTGCAATGCTACAGGTGCAATTACACAACTGTTTTAGTTAAAGCAAAATGAAACTAAAGGAAATAGTATTTCTATCTGTAATATCAATACCAAGTTTCTGTTTAGAGTACAGCAGCTTAATGTGTTTATTTACCATAAACATATAACAAGGCTGCAAAGATGCCATTCACATCTGCCTCCAAAACAGACCCATCTAAACCGGGTTACTGCCCAGCTCATTCTGCAGTTGCCCAGTTGTTAAACTCCATGCAAGGGCAGGAGGGGGCACCCACTCCTTTGAGGGACATTACCCCGTTAGACCAGATCAGGTGTAAAGTAAAACCACGATCTTAAACAGCTTCTGTAGAGCGTTAGGGTTTGAGCCATGGTAGGACTGCTCCTTTTCACTCCTTTTCAGTGCAAGATAAGTTGGAATTACCCTTAAGAGATAGATACACTTTCAGATCTTCAGTTCTCCCATTTCATTATCTCTTGGTCCTCATATTTCCAGTCTTCATTGGCCCCATATTCGCTGAGCTTTCAGGCTGGGTCAGTAGAAGGGAGCAGGGAGCTTGCACTGCTGTGCATAAGGACATCAGAGCTTGCCTTGGCTCGTCCCTCACCACCACCATGCTCAGAGCTTTGGCCTCGAACCAGCTTCTGGGCTGGGCTGTGACCAGCACAAAGGAGCTGCAGAGCCAGGTCTGGCAGATGGTGAATCCAGCATCTTGAAGCACAACTTGGCCCAGCCAAGCCAGCTCCAAAATAAACCCTTATTAAGCTGCATTAGCCATCACACCTGAAATTCTTCTGATTTAGCTCTTATATAGCCTGAGCAGGGGCACAGGTGAGCCCTGGAGCCCATCACTCTCAAAAACAAACACCCCTGATGGGACTGATCTGGTGATTACAACTCTCATTACATTCCAACAACAAAAAAGCTGCAGTTAAAACACAAATGGCAATGGTTGCTAAGTGACAGCATCCGTACAGGCTTGTCACAGCTGTGAGACAAACAGCTGTGGCTCCACAGCAATCCCAGCTTGTCTATGTAATTGAGGATAAAAATGCTGTTTTCATTCCTGTCTAGTAACCTTAACTTTGACCTGTCAGAATATTTGATGCTTTAAATTCTGACAAAAAGCCTCATGAAAACAAGGCTAAAGCCTCTGCTGAAACCAGTGGAAATGAGTGTGATTCAAAATATCTTTAATATTGCATGCTCTTTCAACATATTTTCTTCCCCATGAACTAGTGCCTCAGACAACAACACGGCTTACTTGGCTAAATGGTCCATTTCTGAAAACCAGGGAGCTGGGTGACAGTATTTTCAGTGAGAGTCATTTGAAAAAAACAACAAAATCAACAAAACCTCCACCTGACAGTGGGCAACGTTCAACACTGAAGGTTTGTGCACTATTTGGAAAAGATGATAACTTTTTCAGAGCTGCAAACAATGTATATCCTTATAAATAAAGTATTTAAACTGGAACTTTAAAATAACATAAAGTGATGGCTGAGTTGTTAAGGAGTCTGGAATCCAGCAAGGCACAAAGGGGTCACTTGCTCCAGCAAAAACAGTGGTGGGACCGGATGGGAGGAAACCATAATAGGTACTTAAGCACCATTTTACCTGGGTGGAGTATTGCAAAACCCTAAATAGAGTGACCCTAATTAGCACAACTGGTAGCTCAATGTATCCAAGGAAGATAAATTTTATAAAAAAGAGGGAAAAAAGTATTGCAACAGGCTGTGAACAATAGTTTGCTCACCCTACGGACTCTTGGACACCGCAGAAAAACCTGTTTGAGGCTGTGCCAGTAGCAGAGACAAAGAGACAGATCTGTCAACGTCCTGTGAACAGATGAGAAGTGACCAGGAAAAGCCACCACCCTGCTGCCAAACAGAGTGAGAAATGCACAAACAGGCGTGCTCAGCTCGGCACGCACACGCGCCGGTCGCAACACGAACGCGTGAGCTGTGCGGGCATAGCCAGGCGCTCAGACACCAGGGATCATCTTCAGCTGCTGATACCGTGCATCTTGGCGTGAAACGTCCTACCAGAGTGTGCGTGTGACCACGCTGACTCCAAGCAGCAGATCTCAGCGACTAGTGAAGCTAATTATGCCCTTTCCTCATGAATTCTCTTTCAGCTCCATCCACTGAAGCCTCGATTTCCAGTGCCAGGAGTAACAGCCCTGATCCTGCCAGCAGCTCTAACAACACACGAGTCACCAGTGCAGTCAAAGCTCAGCCATGTGGATAAAGCCAACTTGACTGTTGCCTTTGGTCACTATCTCCACATCAGCATATTAAACGCTTCTATTTTGCACATTGTGACAGAATAAAATGTGATTTTCCCCACCCCTTCTATATTTTAGCCATTAATGCAGCACATTTCCGAGCTGCTCTTATTCCTCAGATTGCTTCACCACAGTCAAGAAAACAAGCGTGTCTCATACTGCTATTAAAACCCTGTGTCACTGCTCTCTAAATCCTGCAGCACAGGGTGAATGTTGCTGTGCAGACAAAGGTCTGACTTTTCAGCAGCACTAAATAAGCCAGCTCAAAGGTGTAGCATGCTGTCTGGCTGGATGAAAGGCACGTCCTCCGCGTACAGCACAGTGCTGGCGGGCAGGCAGCTCAACCTCGCCGTTACTACAGACATGGCATCACAGAGAGGGGAAAAGAGAGAGAGAGAGAGAGAGACCTC
>NW_010298810.1:0-727 GCF_000700745.2 Antrostomus carolinensis | reverse complement strand
TGCTGAGTACTTCTGCCCCGTAGGGATCAGCCTTGCCTTCCTCCCTAGTTTGGGAGCATCTTCTCTGCCCTTTATTTATTAACCAAGATCAAAGATCCATCTCCATGGAAACATCTGAGCTCAAAGAGTTTCTGCACTACAGCTTTACATCCCGCATGTAGATTTTGACACTGTTTTTTTGAAATGGTAGCTTTGAAATGATCAGCATTCGGGTCTCTACAGCAATGGTTTGATGAATAATAATCAATAACTTGAGCAGCATGTGTATGTGTGTAACTACCACGCGCACTGCAGAGCAGAACTGCTGTTGCATTACGGCATCTGTGGTCCGTGAAGAGCACAGCTGTACATGGAGTCATCCCATGCCCTGGCTCCTACAGCTTCCAGGCTGTTTCCCTCATGCCTAGAGTAAATGAAGAACACTGACACATGGGTTCTTCAATAGCTGGCTCTCCAGTGCTTTGTCCCCACATCTGAAGTTTGGTAGGACTTCCAGCAGTGTGGAGACCAGATGCATGTGGGCAGAGCTGCTGGAGCCCGTTACTGCCTGTGCCATGCTGCATCTCAAGCCTCAAAGGAGGCAGCTGCAGGGCTGCTTGGACTTACCCAACAGAGTAACGCACCCAGCCCAGCAAAGACCATGAATTCTGCATTCAAACTGTTACTGCTGGGACCAGCAGTGGCACTGGTGCTGGGTCATTCCAGTGACTTCCCTCCCAGTAGCACT
>NW_010298809.1:0-15956 GCF_000700745.2 Antrostomus carolinensis | reverse complement strand
TCCCCCTGAGGAGGAAGGAGCAGCAGAACCAGCATACAATGAATTGACCACAGCCCCCATTTCCTGTCCCCCCTGTGCTGCTGGGGGAGGGTGGGGGGAGAGGGAGGTGGAAACTGGAAGAAAAGTTAAGCCCAGGAAGAAGGGAGGGGTGGGGGAAGGTGTTTTTAAGATTTGGTTTTATTTCTTATTATCGTCTTCTGATTTTCTGATTCGACTGGTAATAAATTAAATTTATTTTCCCCAAGTCGAGTCTGTTTTGCTTGTGATGGTAATTGGTGGGTGATCTCTCTCTGTCCTCATCTCCACCCATGAGTTTTTCATTATATTTTTCTCCCCTGTCTGGTTGAGGAGGAGGAATGTGGCTTTGGTGGGCATCTGGCATCCAGCTAGGATCAACTTGATACAGAGATAAAAGAGAAAGACATTGTATATCAATATTGTTTTATGCACAGATAAAATAAATGAATCAATCCATTGCCTTACTTTTCACTATTCTATATTTGGAGCCATTTACTTAATTATAAAGCTTAAGTACTGATTAGTTTGTATATGTACCCTTGTATTAGGAAATATTTAAGTACTACTTTTAATTTCTAGTCAGTTCCATATGGATTACAAAAAGAAAAATAATTAAGGCTTTGAATTATAGTGATAATTTTTATGGAGATAACTGTGTAAAAGAAAACACATTTCAGCCCATTAAGGATTATCTAACAGTGACTGTTCCCAGTCTGCATGGTCTGATTAGAACCTTCAAATAAAATGTAATGCACCTTTCCTCAAAATGAATTTACATTGGCAATATTATTTGTGAAATAGAGTATTAGAAAGCAGAAGATTTTATCAAAAAGTCTTAAGAAAATCAAGAATTAAGGACACAATGTTACTTTAGATATGAATTTAAAAACTAGAGGAATACTTAGAAGCGATATATTCCTAAAGAACATGAATAACTACATAATGTAATAACTGTAATTCTTACTGTTTCCACCTTTTGTTTCTTAAAGTAAATTCCTGGAAAACTTTGATTACTTGATGTACTAGGTATCTAGGTACACGATCTTCTTTTAAGGGTTAAATAAAGTTATATTTTATACTAAGAGTTTAACACTTTTACTAGAAAGTTTTATGGAGATTATAAACTTAAAAGGAATGAAAACTGCAGATCTTGTATTGTAAACAGTGTGATAGTTCTCATATTCCAATGAGTCATTTAGTATCCTGTTTCTGAGATTTCTTAAAAACTTATTTTCCCATTAAAAAGAACTAGTTAGTCAGAGTATCCTTTTTTGCTTAATACCCTACTACATTATTTCCAATACTATCTTTATCTCTCTGAATTCTGTTTTTCTTATTCTTCCACTAGCATGTTTTTCTTAAGTTTTGTACATTTATAACTTACAGCTGTGAAGGTAATTGTAATATGTTTGTATTTATTAATAGTGTATGGGTACAGTGTTGCATTACTGTTCCTCAGGGTTCAATTCTAGGGCCAATTCTGTTAAATTTACTTATCAGCAATTTGGATTCAGGAGTTGAATTTCACCATTAGCAAGTTTGTTGCTGATACCAAACTGGGAGGTGCTGTTGATTCTTTTGAGGCATAGGAAGCCTTGCAGAGGGATCTAGATAGATTGAAATATTGGGCAAAGATTAATGGGATGAAATTTTACAAGTACAAATGTCAGATCTGCACCTAGGTTGGAGTAATGCCTGACGTAAGTAAAAATTGGGAGAAGAGTGGCTGGACATCAGCCTTGCAGAAAGGGATCTGGTGCTGCTGGTCGACAGCAGGCTTAATACAAGTCAGTAATATGCCCTGGCAGCCAAGGGGGCAAACCACATCCTGGGGTGCATCAAACATGGCATAACCAGCCAGTCAACAGAGGTGATTATCTCTCTATGTTCAGTGTTATTGTGGCCTCACCTTGAGTACTCTATGCAGTTCCAGGCCCCACAATTTAAGAAGGATGTTAAGGCACCTAAATGCATCCAGAGGAGGGCAACAAAGCTGGTGAAAGGGCTGGAATTAATGGCCTTTGAGGAGCAGCTTAGGACTTTGGGTTTGTCTAGCCTGGAGAAAATGAGGCTGACGGGTGACCTCATGGCTGTCTACAGCTTCCTGAGTAGGGGAAGTGGAGAAGAAGGTGTGGATCTCTTCTCCCTGGAATCCGGAAACAGGATACGTAGGAATGGTTCAAAGTTGTGTCTGGGGAGGTTTAGACTGGACACAGGGAAGCATTTCTTTACCAAGAAGGTGGTCAAACACTAGAACAGGCTTCCTAGAGAGGTGGTCGATGTCCCAAGCCTGTCAGTGTTTGAAGGGGCATTTGAACAATGCCCTTAATAGCATGCTTTATCTTTTGGTCAGCCCTGAACTGGTCAGGTAGTTGACTAGATGATCATTGTTGGTCCTTTCCAACTCTTCTCTTCTCTTCTCTTCTCTTCTTGGTCAGCCCTGAACTGGTCAGGTAGTTGACTAGTCTTCTCTTCTCTTCTCTTCTCTTCTCTTCTCTTCTCTTCTCTTCTCTTCTCTTCTCTTCTCTTCTCTTCTCTTCTCTTCTCTTCTCTTCTCTTCTCTTCTCTTTTTTAATTACAATGAAATTATAAAGTTTCTTGGAACAGAAATCTTATTATGGCTATATTAATATTTCAGTGCTTCACAATCAGCACATCAATCTGTCTTGGTCAGCAGTTAAAGAGTATCTGCAGCATGCCTGTTCTCTTTTTTTTTGTCCTGTAAACTCTTTTATTTTATTTTATTTTTTTTTTAATTCTTTGTTATTTAGGATTGGCCAGGCAGAACCATGCTACATCTCTGTTCTCAGGACATAGTTCAGTGTAAATGCAGAAATATAGACATTTTCAATATCTTCCTTTGCCATGAAGAACTGAATTATCCTCAACTTATCACTCTGCTTTTCTTTACTAGAAAGATGCATGTTCAAAAAAAATAGTACTTCCAGAAAATAATGAAATACACTCAAGCACGTGGAAATCACAAAGTAAGCACTTTTCGGGTGCGTGAAGCAATAAATCTGTACCAATTCTCTGCAAACCTCTTCCTAATGGATTCTGTAGCTGAAGTTGCAAAGCACAGGAATGAGAATAAGAGGCAGCTCGCATAGTATAAATCAAGGATATATCTCTCCAAATGTGTAGATAAGAATGCACATTTTTACTGGAAAATTTGCTACATATGCATGCTTACTTTTAAATTCTTTGTGATTTAAATAAATATAAAATATACTTATATGCCACAGAGGATTTTTTTTTTTTCTTTACATTAAAAGTAAGGTTCTTGGATGATGGATCCTTACCAATAAAATGATTGAAAATGTTTTTTATAAAAAATAATTTTATAAATCAAGAGTTTGTGCAAAACATGTAATCATCAAATGGAATTTTGTTTTTTTTTTAATGTGTTCCCAAAGGTTTGTGAGTTTGATGTTGCTATATTATCATATTTGTAGAAAGCATTCTCCAGCAAAATTACTTAAGTACTTTTTATGTTCTATGTATAAGATAATTTCACTTACCAATCAAGCAAAATTTGGCAGTTGTTTACCAAGCATGTAGAGCCAATATAGTTCCAACAAGAACAGTCATGAATATAACTGACACAATTAGAGGGAATTTCAAAAGTGAAAAGAAAATAATTCAAATAAAGTTGCAATAGATTTTGTTAACTAATCTAGAGCATGTTAGAAGTGCAACAAAATTTGTATTATTGGATTTTCATCACCTACATTCATATGGTCATTAGCAAAGGGAAAGTTATATTAAAAAAACTCTCAAAAAATAAACAAAAAAAAATACACATGAGGAAAAGTAATAGAAAAATAATCTGTGAAGAAATAGAAATGATACTCTTTCAGTTAGAAAAAAACATTTTTATAGTTTTTACCTAAACTAAAACTCCAGGAAAATCACTGAAATTTTACACAGAGATGCATGTTCAATGGACTGCTATACACATTGAGCAATGGCTACAATAATTTCAAACATTAACAAATTCATTTATTAAAATAAACAGGCATTAGCCAAATCATGCAGCATGACTGGCAGGCAGCATATCTAAAAACCTGAATACAATAGTAGTTAACTAGATCAAAGGAAGCAGCTGTTTCTGTAAGATATGCAGTTAAGCTTTCAATATGAGCAACTGAATTAACACAGTGTGTAAAGCCCTGACTATTGAAGAAAGCAACAGAAATGTTGATTTGAAAGATACAGTTCAGCCAATAAAGCACGCTCAAATTAAATGAATAAATTATAAAGCTACCCTTGGAAAATGCACACTGACAAGACTTGTAAAGCATATAACATTACCAACAAAGCAACATAAAATAGTAATCTGAAATATCTAGTACATTTAAAGAAAACAGTCCACAAGACTCAATTACTCTAGTAGTCTTATTACACAGTATCTTTCAGCCCTCATCTTTCTATTGTTTGAATTTATTCACTTTCTATTAAAGATAATTTTTAAAACTGATTACTTAGTTCTTGCTCAGACAAGACTTAAATGATTTTGATGTTGATTTGAAAATGTTAATTATATTTCTACTACTTTAGAAAGTATTTACACAAGTGAAAGAGAAAAAACAGAAATTTTGGTTCCTTCAGTATGTTCCTCTGGCAAATATCCGGGCTAGAAATGTATTTTGAGAACCCAGAAAATGAAGAAAGAGAAAGATCTATTTTCAGAAAAAATTACATTATTTTGATCCATATTGATCTATTATATATAAAAATTGACATATATAAATTGGTATAATTTGATCTGGGAGCAAAAGTGAGTAGGATGTTTTGTATATATATATAAAATATAAAATCATAGAATTGTTTAGTTTGGAAAACACCTTTAAGATCATTGAGTCCAACCATAAGCCTAACACTGCCAAGCCCACTATTAAACCATGTCCCGAAGCACCACAACTACACATCTTTTAAATACCTCCAGGGATAGTTACTCAATCACTCCCCTGGGCAGCCTGTTCCAATGCTTGAAAACCCTTTCAGTGAAGAATTTTTTCCTAATATCCAATCTAAATCTCCCCTGGCATAACTTGAAGATATTTCCTCTATTTCTATTCCTTGTTGCTTGGGAGAAGAGACAGAGACCCACCTTGCTACACATTCCTCTCAGGTAGTTGTAGAGAGTGTTAAGGTTTCCCCAAAGCTCCCTTTTCTACAAACAATCCCAGTTCCCTCATCCACTCCTCATAAGCCTTGTGCTCTAGTCCCTTCACCAGCTTTGTTGCCCTTCTCTGGACACACTCCAGCACCTCCATGTCTTTCTTGTAGTGAGGGGCCCAAAACTGAACACAGTACTCAAGGTGCAGCCTCACTATTGCTGAGTACAGGGACATGATCACTTCCTTGTCCTGCTGGCCACACTATTTCTGATACAGGTCAGGAAGCTATTGGCCTTCTTGGCCACACTGCTGTTTCATATTCAGCTGACTGTTGACCAACACCCCCAGTTCCTTTTCCAACAGGCAGCTTTTGAGCTATTCTTCCCCAAGCCTGTAGTGTTGCATGGGGTTGTTGTGATCCAAGTGCAGAACCTGGCACTTGGCCTTGTTAAACATATGTGCCCTGGCAGAAAAAACAAAACTCAACAAAACCTTAGCTTTTTTAATTTGCAGAATTATAAATATGATCTTTCATAAGATTTTGTCATTGACAACTTTGGGTCTATAAGTGAAATAAAGCATAAAGTCGAAGGGCAACTAAGATGATTAAAGGACTGGAGCATCTTTCATATGAGGAAAGACTGAGAGAACTGGGCCTGTTCAGCCTGGAGAAAAGATGACTCAGAGGGGATCTGATTAATGTTTATAAATATCTAAAGGGAGAGTGTCTAGAGGACGGAGCCAGACTCTTCTCATTGGAACCCAACAATAGGATTAGAGTCAACAGGTATAAACTGCAGTGTAGGAAGTTCCACCTGAACATAAGGAAGAACTTCTTTACTGCGAGGGTGACTGAGCACTGGAACAGGCTGTCCAGAGAGGCTGTGGAATCTCCCTCCCTGAAGATATTAAAAAAACCATCTTGACAAAATCCTGGTTCATGTGCTCTAGGAGTCCCTGCTTGAGCAGGGTGGTTGGACTGGATGACCTTCAGAGGTCCCTTCCAACCTCAACCATTTTGTGATTCTCTGATATAGTATAGGTTCATTTGTGCTATAGCATGTTTTGAAGTTCATAAAAAATGAACTGAAAACTTAGGACTTCAAAGTGCCTTGGCTGCAATTAACTGTAGAGCAAAAGCTGCAGTGGGATGTCCCATAGCATTAGAAGTATCAACACCAGTTGAACAACAGTTCTGATTGGAGACTAATCAATAGCAGTCTACTCCAGGGGTCAATCCTGGGTCATATCCTGTTTAACACATTAATTAGTGACCTGGACAATGGGGCAGGATATACACTCTTGGCTGCACAGTTATTTTATTTAGAATTTTTTTTTTTTCTTTAGAAATTGTAATAAAGCTTACTTTTCTGATTCTGTGGGATCTGCAGTAATTTTGGCTAGCATAAAATGGAAGCTTATTTTGGATAATTGTAAATTATAATTTCAATTGATAATTGTAAATTGAAATTCTAAATTTTCATTAAAATTTTAATTTTCAATTGCATTTTTGCTCTAAAAAATATCCCTAAATACTGAAACTGAAAGTCAAAGGGAGTATTATTAGAATTTTCTTACACTTCAGTTATTTTAGAAAGTGTGTCAGAATTCTATATCACTCATGAAAAATCTGAGAAAGAAAAATTCTGAATATATTTCTAGTGTTCACATGTGGCTGATCAGAATCAGAAAAAAAAAACCAGCAGCAAAGGAAGGAATATGAGGAAAAAGTGAAGAATTTTTAGGTAGATTTTTTTTTTTTTTTAAATACTTTCTAAATCTGGAAAGATCTTCCATGCTAAAAACAAATTGCTGTTTATATTGGGGGAGAGTGAGTCAGAAGAAACCTTAACCAACTAATTTAAGATGCAGTATTAAACTAGGGATTAAAGTCAGACAGGCCAGAGAGCATCTTAAATAGCCAAAGAAGAAAGAGTATGGGCAGCCCCCACCCCACTCCCCCCTCCTCTGCTTTAAAAAAACAAACCAAAACAAAAAAGAACAAAATCAAGAATAAGTTCTTCCAAAGAGTAAGAATTATCTGTCATGTTTCCAGTATGGAAACTGGAAATTATTTCTGAAGGACCAAATGTTGGCAGAACTGAAATATGTCTCCTGTGCTCCATTCAGCACAGCACACAAGACAAGCTTCAAAAATAATTTCCAGCACTCATTGAAGATGGATGATAATTGCTGAAGAATCTATAACAAGAAAAACAGAAACTGTGGTCAGGAAGTGTCAATCTGACACCTGCATTGTTTATTGTCCTTCTGTACTAGAGAGACAATATATAACTATAATTTTTGAGAGGCTTGTAAAGTCAATTGATACTGATCCAGTATTGATGGTCCACATTGGTCCAATTACATTAATACCATCTGAAAATATGGCCTTAATAGGATCCAAGGGAGAAACCAGCAAGAGGAAAAGACAGCAACGAAGGAGGAAAACACAGCTTTAATCTCAAAGATTTCTATATTTATTTTCAGTATGCCTAAATAAAATAAGCATAAATATTGGCATTAAAAATAAATTACAAATCCTCAATCTTTTTTTCCATACCATAAATACATGTACATAGGCAGATAAAAGAAAAAAAAAAAAAAAAAACAACAAAAAAACAAAAAAACAACAAACCAAACCAAACCAAAAACATTTATAGACGTGTTTGGGGCTGTTCAGCCTGGAGAAGAGAAGGCTTCGGGGAGATCTTATAGTGGCCTTCCAGTACCTACAAGAAAGCTGGGGAGGGACTTTTTACAAGGTCAGTTAATGACAGAACAAGGGGAAATGGCTCTAAACTGAAAGAGGGTAGATTAAGACTAGATATTAGGAAGAAATTATTTCCTGTGAGGATGGTGAGACACTGGAACAGGTTGCTCAGAGAATTTGTGGATGCCTCCTCCCTGGAAGTAAGGCTGGATGAGGCTCTGAGGAAGGCCAGGCTGGATGAGGCTCTGAGGAACCGGGTCTAGTGGAAGGTGTCCCTGCTGATGGCAGGGGGGCTGGAACTGGATGATCTTTAAGGTCCCTTCCAACTCTAACCATTCTATGATTCTATGATGCTCTGGTGTCCTAAGTGAAGACACATGGAGCAAGTTGCTCCATAAATAAGAGAACCTGCATGCACAGAAACTTCAGAAGATAAACTGTTTTTCACATGTGCGCACATCATTCTGAATTAACAGCACACTGTTAATCAGTACAACGGTTATTGCAAACAGTACAATGTGGTTATAAACAGAAAAAGGGAAACAACCACTTCAGAAGTGCTAATGATCAGAGCCATTTTAACATAGGCATGTTCAACACATTTAGAAAATATGAACACATGCTGGGTATAGAGGAAGAATCACCACCCTCAACACTCTTGATAAAGTCTTGACAATACAGCCCAGCTTTTCAAAGTCACTAACAGAAGCTACCTGCCAATTGTGCTTTTGTAAATGCCCTTAGAAAAAGCAGAGAAAGCATCACAGGTATGCCACAAAATAATTATGCCTACCAAAGAGATATTGAGGATGTAATTTAAACCTATATTTCATTAATATAAATTTTAAAAGTGTGCTACAGAATGCTGTAATTTACCAGTATTATATTAACCTTTAGTTACTGACTTTAGAACATCTGTTCTATGGCAAGTTACCTGTCTCCAAACCAAGATCTCCAGAAAGAACAACAGCTGTGGTTACTGAGGGGATTTTATGCTTAATTGTTCACAGGACCAAAAATACAGAGCAAAGTATTAAAAACCTCCAAAATACATTCACTGATCCATTTACTTCTAATTGCAAATTCACATTCGTTCTTTAATCAATAAGGTCTGTAACCAATAAAACTGATTAACTGACATGCTATTACATTTGGTCAAACAGGTCTTCTGTTAATTTCTCTAGGAGATCTAGGAAAGGATGTATTTTCAATAAAAATTTCCCCTACCGCAATGCCTCAGTAGCTTAACTTGGCAGAAAATGCATGAAATCAGCAAAAGAAAAAAGAACATAGTAGCATTTGGGAATGTAGAAAATGCTGCTTAACCAGCATCATTGTGGTGGCTGCCTGCAGGCTAGTTTAATTAGGCTACAATTCATATGCAAGAAAGTAGTTTTGTAATTACTGTCAAATGATCAAATCTATGTATAAAACTGAAGGAGGATTATGTATTCCCAGTAATGAACCATACTGAAATTGACTGGGATTTGTTAGCTGAGACATTTATTTGGCAAAAATGAACTGTAAAATGTATAATAAAATAAATGTATACTAAGATACTAGACATTTTTAAAGAATACATCTCAGTTTAATGGATGCAGCTATGAATTTTTTATTAGATGCATATATTGATTTTTCTACCAAATCATGCAGCCATATTTCTATGGATGGGAAAGCATAGTTACCTATTTCAATTTTAAAAAGCATATGCTTTTTTAGCAGAAAAATTATCAGAAGTTGTTTAATATTAATGATAGCTCATAAAGCTGACAGAATTATATTTCCTTCCCCCCCCCCCCTTTTATTTTCTATTATTTAAAAACTTTTATGATGGAAGTTTTTCTTTTCTGCTTTAGTAGCATCACTAGATATTTTTAACCCACTCAAATTTACTCCAATTTTTATTTGTTGACCATAATCTTTAAAGAAAAGAGGTTTAATTAAATAGATATATACTGGGGGAAGAGGGAGGATTTTTTTTTTTCCTTTTCTTTAAATCAGCATATTATTCAAATTAAAACTGTTGAATTAAAATATGTTTATTAAACAAAGAAAGACCAGGTGATATAATTTTTTTGAATGTATTTTTTTTTTGGCTTATTGTCACAGAATCTGCATGTGAAATATTTGCCTAATACTTCTGATCACCATATATTTAAGTGTTCAGAAAAAAAATGTCTAATTGGAGAATTATTCCAGAATAATTACTAAGCCATTTTCATGTGTCAGAAGCACCATCTCAAATAAGAACTATTCCTCAAGAGCCATAATTTAAGAAATACACTAGCAAGTAAGTAATGAAAACAAGACAGAAATTTTGTTGTTTTTTCTTACCCCCCACCACTATGTGCAACAATAGACACTGGGAAATAGTTAAGTTTGACAGAATACTAATAGCTGATGATCATTTACATTAATACCTCAGGACTTCAAGATCTCAATTTTCTCACAAAACTGTCTCAACTCATATCCTGAAATTATTTTACAAAATCAGGATGATTACTAATTTTCCTATTGACTTTCCATAAATAATAATTAGAGCTAATATTCCATATTGTAAAGCAAAAAAATATGACATGTTAATTCTCAAAGGTTTTTCTAGTATGGAGTAAATTGGTGTGCATTGTTGCCCCCCACCCTGGTTTGCATTATCTTCCAATGAAATACAAAACTAGGCATCGGCTAAAATTCATGGAAAATAAATAAATAACTATTAAATTCCATAAACAATCTTCCATTGGTGGTGTTTTAAAGAAGAAAATAAACCCCGCTTCAGGTTTCAAAACTTGATGTGTTTAGCCTGAAGAAGTGGATGAAAATAAAGCTCCAGGGATGGCACCTACATCTGTTTAAAGTAGCTATTTTTCTTGAGCTCATGGGTATTCTTCAGTCTACATGTTTTTTTCTTCTGTCTCTGTTCTCAGACATCTAACTTGTGAATAATTAGATATATACTTAGTACCTCACTTAGAATCTATGCTATCTATGACTATATATATATGGAGAATTTGCCAAGGATTCCAACAGTATGGTAAGGTAGAACAGGAATTCGGATATAATTTAATTTACTTCTAGTTCAAGTGAAAGATTATATATCAATCTGTGAGATTCAAGAGCAAAATTAGTAATGCCAAATAATGTATGTAAACAGATATAGTAGTAATAAATCTAATACATATAAATATGCATATATAGTGTTATGCTAAAAAACCAACCAAACAAAAAAACCCCTAAAAAACCAAAATTATAGATGCTATAAACCTTGAAATACAGGGCATTTAATTTACTTATCTTCAAATTGATGACGTGTATGTTTAGCTTTTGTTACTGATATGAGTGCAAGTCACAATAATTGCCTTTGTTCAACAACTCTGTCAGGAGTTTTGTTTGTTTCTTTGTTTGAGTTTTTTTTCTTTTCTTTTTTTTTTTTTTTTTGGAGTAAGTATATATGGTACAATTCTAAACTTTTATTCCTTCCTCTTCTACTCAGCCAAAAAAGAGAAAAAAAATGCAATAAAATACATAACAGATTTTGAAATCTGAGGCACACTAAGGTGGAGGGGAAGACAGAAATTGATTATATAAAGTTTAAATCCTCAAAAAGAAATAAAAATATTTCCTGATGATATAAAAAATAAGCTTTCAAAATTGTTAACTACACAGTCAAATTCGAAGGTGAAACATCAACTTTGAAATCCATTTTTAATGCCTTAACTTTCCTTTTACTACTAAAAATTAAATTATTTCCTAATTTTAATCTACCTTTAATCTTCAGAAATTTCTAAACTGCTTCTCAGACTGTGGTGGTGCAGCACCCCCAGGCTACTTTGCAATCCCAGGACAAGCCAACCTTGTGTTCCTGCTTTAGCTGCAGGTGCAGTGAATTGGGACAATCAGGTACTCCCTAACTGAACCCAAAACACCTGCTCCCAGGATCGTAGCCTGATCTGATAGGTACCAGAACAGTACAATCTGGAAACGACTGAGATTGTACAGTTAGGGGGGTACCAGAATTACCTAACACAAGTTGTAGCTAAAACAAAAGAGAGGGTAACAACTAAAGTCAATCATCTCACAATCCTATAAATAGCTGTTCTAAGTGTGATCCTTTGAGTTCTCCTGCACTGGGCTGTGACCTGCATCTCTCTCTGAGTGGGACACCTTTCAGAGCTCACAAACTTAATTTTGTAAAACTCAGAGGACTGTCATCAGTGATGGGACCTGGGATGTAATTCTCTACTTGAGGCACAACCCTTTGCCTGCTGAGGAATGCAAAAGCACTGAAGTTAGTATTTCATTGAATTCAAGGGGAATTTTTAATAGACATACCTTTATATATATATAAAAATACCTAAATCTCTATATGTGTGTGTATGCAATTTGATTTAAAAGAAACCTTTATGAATCAATTGATTGTTGATTATCGATGAATTGTTTGTTAGAAAATCATATAATCCAGTTTTGTGATTTACTATAATAGTGTAAATGAACCTCAAATTGATGCTCTTTTAACCTTGAACTTCTGCTATTTTAACCCTAGATTGCCACTACTCTGAAGTCATGTGAGACACAATCATATGTTCCTCTTTTGTATGCTATTTCCATGTAATAAGTAATAGTGTGGACACTGCCATCAAACTCTGTTAAGTCATGTTTCTCTACAAGTTCATATTAAAATTACCTTTCTCTGATATCATTGACAGCGATTATTTAAGCAAGCATAAGTCCTTCCACTTCCATCTGTGACACAGACTAGTTGTATACTAAAATTGCCAACATTTGAAATGTTATTCTTTAGTGGAATTAAGTAGATCACTGTGCTGTGAACATGATATGTGACAGAACGTTTATAGGGGTGTAAACCACAACCACTGTGCTAATTTATGGAGAAAACACAAAGTTTTTCACTCCTAACAAAATTGGCAGCTGTATGGGAAAAGAGTATTTGGGCAAAGAGATTTAATATTCTACTTAGTTACTGTTCAACTTGAGGGTAGTAGCCAAACAAAATGTTTTGGCAAGCAAATGTTCTACTTTCTAGCTAGATTTCTCACCAAAGAACTTCCCAGAACCTTTGTAATAGAAGTTTCCTCATTGTTACTGATAAATAATTGACAGACACCTTGAGGTATCTCTTGTCCATGGAGTAAATTTTAACAATGTAAAATTATTCTAATTACTATGATGCATTTTCTCCTGATTTGTATACTAATAAATTAGGCTCTATTATTTTAAATAGTGTTATGGCAACCTTCCCAGAGCAGATGTCTCTCAGCAGGAGTAAAATCTGCCCTGGAAATTCATAAGTGGAAAAAAAAAAAAAAATAAAAAAAAATACTCTGAATAGCTAAAAAAAACCCAAAATCAAACCTGGCAATTAATCTTCTTTTATGACTTTCTACCTCCTATATGCCTTCTGAAAATGTATTTTAGCGTTTGAAATGTTTCTTTCTAGCCTGTTAATAATTTTAGTGCACATTTGAAAAAAACATTGCTGTTTGAAAAAGCTTGAAAAAATAAACCATATGCAAATGAAAAATTAAAATATCTTTTAAAATACTCATTTATTTCTATTTTTTCCATAGTGCCTTCTACCTCCAACAACAGTGAAAACTGATTTGCATAAACAGTGTTTTCTTACATATTTTGTAATCTCAATTCTTTAATTAAGAGCAATGCAGAGATGTAGAAACATACCCCTTAACTTATAGTGATTAAAGTGGAAGGGGGAAAAAAATTCTGACTTCAAATATTTGCTGAAGAAACCATGATTCTGAGGTTAAGTATACCTATAAGCCTTGAAACACTGGACAACAAAAAGTTCCAAATCACAATATACTCACAGATGATTTCCCTAAATTCCTCATTCCAATATAAATCTCATACCAATTGCAAAAGAAAAATAAAAACACATTTGAAATGATATAAAATGCTATATTAGTCAGCAATCTGAGAGAAAATCAGTTGCATAAATACATATTGCAAGTCTGCTGTTTAAAGAAAGCATATGGAATTACAAAATAACCACAAAGAAGATGTTGTAGTGTTATAATAATAATAGGGCATTTTATAGCCTATAGGGTTATTTAACTGTAGAGAATAGTGTGCACTGTCTCCATCTGAGTCTATCCAATAATCAGTCTTTACTACACTACTATTTGCTTTTTAAGACTGTCATTTATCACTTCAGTGACTGTAAGTAATCTTTCTTTTTCTCCTTTATTTTCATTGTATTACATCATATTTTAAAAATATTTTTATTGCAGAGGATTTCTGAGACTGGTGTTAGTTCAATAATACATTGGTTGTAGGACAATGAGGTAAGAACCTCTCTAAAAGAAATTCCTGAATGAATTTTGAATACAGTGTCAGAACAACTGTGGGAATACGTTTTTTAAAAAATTAGTTTTGTAGCAATAGTACTGACATACATAGGCTGTGTGAATAGAAACAAAAAATAAAACAGCCATGAAAATGTCTGTAAGACATCAAACTAAACATTTTGTCCAGCAGCATTATCTGAAAACTATTAATTAACATGAACGAATAGGTAAGAGAAAAATATTATTGCATGTCTGGCAAGAACTTTTACAAAAGGAACAGAACAATTGTTTTGGTTTGGTTTGGTTTGTTTTTTTTTCTGCTGCATGTGAAGACTAAATAATTACTTGCATCATGGAATTTCTGTCTCTGAAGTAAGCTTGTAACCTCATTGTTTGGAATAGGAACTGTAGTTTCACTTGTAATGAAAAGTTATACTAAAATACAGTTTGAGAGAAAAAGCAAGAAAACCTTTTCCTCAATAAAACCTAAAGTTATAGGATAAACATTAACAGATTTGTACATCTCAAGGTAAGTAAGAAGCACATAATCATTCAATTCAAGTATTTTCTTTGTAAACAGACCTTACAATTTCCTCAGAAGATAATTTGCAGGATGTCCTTCAGAAAGATATAAGGACTTATTTTAGCCTTCAGGTCATGATGATCCCACAGTCTCAGCTGGAAAGCTCTTCTGTCTTTAATCCTCTCACAGTTGCAGCTAGGAAGTCACATCTAATTTCTGATTTAAATTTCTGTGTTCCAGTTACAGATTTGGAACTTGTAATGACATTGTCAGATATCTGTAGAACTTTTTGCAGTGCAGCTTTACTGAATCTCATTTAAAGTAATCAAGTTATCCCTTTAACAAACTTCTGAAGCTCAGTTGATGTAATTTCATACTGTAATGGCTTCATGATAGGTTTTATGCCCCTTGTTTGGATACTTTGTAGCATTTTGACTTCTTGAAGTATAGAAACAACATCCTGTAATATTATTTCAATGTTTAAAAAAAACTTTGAATGGCACTGGCTCAAGAATTTAGAAGTCATTTCTAGTGAAAGTCTATTTTATGAATTATTATTATTTGAGATTATTTGAAATATTTTTTTGCTTTTAAGACCATGGCAAGAAACAAAACCAAATGCCATAAAGACCTAACTATAACAAAGGTTTTTTAAGTCTGCCTTTTCCATAATGAAGTAAATTAAAATGGTTTAATTTAGATCTAGTTTCAGGTAATGGAAGGCTGCTATAAGGTCCCCATGGAGCCTTCTCTTCTCCAGGCTGAACAACCCCAACTCTCTCAGCCTGTCTTCACAGGAGAGGTGATCCAACCCTCTGATCATTTTTGTGGCCCTCCTCTGGACGTACAGGTACACGTCCTTCTTGTGTTGAGGGCTTCAAAGCTGGATGCAGTTCTCCAGGTGAAGTCTCACCAGAGCAGAGTAGAGGGGGAGAATCACCTCTCTCATTCTACTGGTCACACTTCTTTTGATGCAGCCCAGGATGCGGTTGGCCTTCTGGGCTGCAGATGCACATCGGTGGCTCATGTCCAGCTTTTCATCCACTACTACCCTCAAGTCCTTTTCCTCAAGGCTTCTTTCCATCTAATCATCTCCTAGCCTGTATCAATAATGAAGATTGCCATGACCCAGTTGCAGGACCCTGCACTAGGCCATGTTGAACCTCAGGAGATTCAACTGAGCCCACTTCTCCAGTCTGTCCAGGTCCCTATGGGTGGCATCCTGTCCCTCTGGAACATTGACTGCACCACCCAGC
>NW_010298808.1:27649-33451 GCF_000700745.2 Antrostomus carolinensis | reverse complement strand
AATGATCCCCGATATCGGATCGGGACAGAGGCTAAAGAAACTGAATCTACAGTGTTTAAAGAGTGGTAATATAAAAGTTTTATTCACTGGCCACCGTTAAAGGAGGGATTGGTTTGGCATGAAGGGATTTTGGACCACTTTGCATTTGTTCTCTTTCTTTCCCTTCTGGCTCTGTTTCCCTCAATTTTCCCTAGAGAAGTAAAAGCAATAGCAGCAGGCATGGGTGTGCAGCTGGCTCTGTGGAATCTGGGGACCAAAGGAGTAAAATTCCAACACTGAGCCACAACCAGAAGGTGTGAAAGTTAGGTCTCCTGCCTTTGTTATTCCTCTAGTGAGGGCAGAGGACTCAAAATATAGGAAGAAGAACTGCTGATCCCCGCTGTCCCTCTCCTTCACCTGAAAGGGAGGGCAAGTGTCAGCTGCAGAGGGAATGAGAGCATTGGGATGCCTCCTAACGAAGTAACTCACATACAGAACACAGACTGAATTCCTGGCACATTTTCCAGCAGTATGAGACTTAGAAAATTAATTTCTGTCCCTGAATTGTGAGTGTATTCTGGATTTTTTTTTTGCCTCTAACAGTCCTGCTTTATCCTTCCAGTTCCAAATTTTATTCTCCTTCCAGTATTTAAAAATTTTACAGGTTAGGACTTATGCTTTAGGCTGGACTTTAGACAGCTTGATGCTGCTTACGTGCAACTGCCAATCTGAGTTGTTTAGGTTCTTTCTGTGTATGTAAACAATACTTCAAATGGACAGATATCCACTAGAATACTGTAGTTCTCCCTCTGGAACATCAAATGCTGATATTAACTCCTCTACTTCCATCTCAATTTTGGAGTAAGAACTTTATTTAGAGATTTTTCTATCCTTTTCCCTGCTCCACGAGCTTACTTTCACGTTCTATTGTGCTTGTGGTTATGTTCATATATCTATACCAAATACTTGCCATATTTTTTTAACTATCAAACTGTTAAAAACAGAGAAAAAACCCCTACTTAATATATGTAATGGTAAGGATGTAAACATTTCAAAATTTAAATCTGTTATCAGTGGGCCAAAAAAGAATTAGACACTAAACTGCTACTTCCTATTTTTCTTGTGTCTACAATATGTATGGTGTATTCTTTTTTCTTGATTCTTGTGATTCTTCAAATAACTAGGTTTAATTTGATTGAAAGACTGTTAGCCTTAATGATGATTAATCCAAAAACTTTACACAGTCCACAGAAGTTTATAAACTACCTGTATTCTAGATAGTATATGTTTGTGTATTTGCATAAATGAAAAAAAAAAAAAAGCAGCATTATTAAGAATAATAAATTTCAAATAATCAGAATTTGGGTTTCTTTAAAGTAATCATCTTCTAAATATCATTTTCACTTCAAAGAGATGTTGAAAAGATGTCAACAAGTTCTGTAATGAGACTAATTTTCTTTTCCAAATACAAACACATTCAGAAAGTGAAAGAAAAGAACTTCAGAAAAAATAATTGAAAAAAAAATGTATTTTTTAACTTTGCAAAATCATAAAATATAAGGCTTGATTGAAGCTTGACAAAAACAGTACAATTGACATAACTGAACTATTCACAAGAATGTAAGTTTCAAGGATGCAGTCCTTAGATGTAGAAAATACCTGTTAGGTAATCAATCCATCATCATGTCATGGTTCTTGCATTTTTTGGTGATTTATCTGGTCTAGTTTAAGTGTCTTAATTGATGATACACTCAAAGCTTCATTAGAAACATCAAAGGAAAAATGTTCAGGTTGAGTTTTGAGTAAGTGGTTTTGTTTAACAATGGAAACAATTCCAGCAAAACTTAAGGAAATATTTCCATCCCTCTGTGTAAAATTTCATCAAGTCTCAGCTAAATCAGATTTAAAACAAAGAAGTTACCATGCTCTGAAAAGGGCATAACAATACAGATACATACAAACTAGCAGATACAGTGTAATAACATAATTCATGGTCGCAGACTACTGTATTAGTTGGCAAAAACCCCCAACTTTGCGTAGCCTGTCATAACAAAGAATTGCCAACTATTTATTTTAGTGTTCCTAATTGTTGTCAGAATATGACCTGGGTCTGTGACACAGAATTTTTCAAAGTCAGCCTGGGAAAACGGGTGTACATTTATCAATGTTTTTCTTTTATTCACCAATGCAGCAGCACTTGTGAAGGTCTGTTTTTATTTAATTCTCAAGATTTTGTTGTTAATGGAAAAGCTGTCTCATAAATTAGGGAAGTGCTCAATTACAGGCTTGACAAAGATTGATTTAGTTCTGTATTTGGTCACTACTGGCAAGTGAAGGCCAGTAAAAACTCAGTCAGAACTAATGGTACATCACCTTAAAGGTGATCAGGAAATAAGCAGATTTAAGAAGCAAAAATGGTTATATAACAGCACATTCTGTGAAGGCTTGGTCAGAAGACAACTGAAGTCACTCTGAACCTTTCCATTGACTGTAATGTGTTTTGTCTTGGACATCAGTTATGAAAATCCTGTTGCGTGGAGGCACATAGCTATAGTGCTCAAGGAACAGACCATCTCTGGGAGGTATGGGTAGCTTGTGTCTTGCTGAAAAGGTACTCCTGGACTGGGATCTTATGTGATGGTGGAAAAGACGGGAAATAATGTTTGAAAGATACTTTACTGAATGTGCATTGTTGATTATAAATTCCAGTACTCTTTTACATTGCTTTTATAGTTGCAATTTCGCCTTCAAATTCAGGGTGAATATTATTGGTAGACATCTAACACTCAAGTGTCAATGTTGGTAATATTAATGTGAAGAGAAAGCAAAGTAATTTAAAGTAGTCATGCCTCACTGAAGGAGAACTAAAGTACCTTACTACTACTAGAGCTAAGGAATTACAAACAAGTAAGGATGAAAATCACATCAGATGAGAAGCTAAGATGTGAAAATAATGTCACCAAATATTAGTGAAATCCAGTGCAAAACAATATGTCTGCTCCTTTTCCAAGGCAGAGCAGGTGATATTTCTAGTCCACTAATTCATATCTGAAGGTCTGGTTAGTAATTGTATGAGTCCCCAGTTCATGATAAACCATAAGATATGTATGTATGATATTAAGAGTATGTTAAGAAATTATGTAATTAATGCTGCACATACCAACATGATACAGTGTTATGATACAGTCTTTGTTTCCATAATCATACACTGTTTTTCTAATAGAACCGCTGCCTGATCCAGGTCAAAGGTTACATTAATATATTTTAATTTATATATAAACTGTTTTTTTCTAGGATCTCTTTTCTCATATGATGCAGAAAATGGAAGGTGTATACAGAAGAGATGGGGAATGAAACTACCATATTTAACCTCCTCTCTACTTTAGGTAAACATAATCCTGAGAAACTGGATTGTTGTGAAACCCTTTGCTCTACAGCCTGTTTTACTACAAAGATACTGGGTGATAGCAGGCACGTAACTCAGATGAGTGTTATCAAAGCTAATAGTGTATTGTCTTTTCTTTGTGTACTTGATTTAAGAGTATATATTTCACTCCATGTATGACCTGAAACCCCTGATTTCAGCAGAATTAAATGGACATCAGGTTTGGGTAGATGAAGAGCTAACCAAAAAAGCCCAAGTGCTCTGAAAGAATTGGATAGCTGGTGCTTGATGTTGAGCCTCTGAAAAGAATAATTCTGACTTTAATTTCTTTGTGTTTCGGTGCTTCTCATCTCTAAAATGCTGCTTCCTCACTCAAAAAAGTCTTCTTTGATGCTGATGATGCACTCAACTACAATAATGATGACATAAATAAAAGTCTATCTTAATAGATTAATCTTTTTCTGGCCATACAAGAATGTGTAGATGCGAAGAAGACTTAGGGGCTTGTGCCAAACAATGATCATAAGCTAATTTCTCATTGATTAAGTCTTATTTAAGACATGCAACATCTGAGGAAAAAACCCCACAAAAACCCAAAAAACCAAACAACCCCCCCAAAAAACAAAACCAAATTAGAACAGACATTTTTACCCATTTAAATTAGCTAGGTTCACCCATTTGAAATAATAAAATTCACCAATTTACCTGTAACTTTAACCTTGGAAGTCACCATTGCTGTTCTCAGCCATCATCCTCTCAGTCAATTAGCTGTGCTGTTGTATCATTAGAAGTGCATGGATCATTTTGTAGAAGTACCAATAAGACTCTCAACCTCTTTCCCCACTGAAGTCAATATAGTTAGTCTTGATTCTCAGTGATATAATGGAGGAAACAAATTGGCTTTCTTACTGTAGCAACCAACTTCACTTTCAGTCTGAGTCTTCCTGCTTTTTTTGCTGACAGTGTTAATATTTTGTGTCTCACAGTGATTTAAAGAAAATTAAGCACAAAGTGTACAATGCTACTCATGAAAGCAATGAAAGCCTAATGTGCTGCAGTAAATGTAGAAAACAAGACTTGTTAGTGTTTGCTTGCTACACGCAGTGTTAATATTTTGTGTCTCACAGTGATTTAAAGAAAATTAAGCACAAAGTGTACAATGCTACTCATGAAAGCAATGAAAGCCTAATGTGCTGCAGTAAATGTAGAAAACAAGACTTTTTAGTGTTTGCTTGCTACACAAATTTGTATCATAGGTTACTGATCTACATGTTGCAGAAAGGTGGAAATTTTAATATTCACATGAGAACAAAAGGGTTTCCAGTAGGCAAATGCAATTTCTAAAGTACACCAATATTAAAAGAAAAATAGACCAACCTTTTCATATAACATATTTATAACGGAAGAGATTTGTAATTGCAGTAAAAGTACCTAGTTGGTTCACTTCAATCAGTGAACTAGAGGAGATTCTGTAGCTTTGCTTCACTGACATTTGCTGACACAAAGATGTCTCCAGCACAAAGCTCATTTTATTTCAGCTTGTAAAGAAAAGGCAGAAATATTTGGATCTCATAACAGAAAATTTAGGTTATAATAAATTAACTCACTTTATCAATAGATTTGCATGTGATTCAAATCTGTAAATGCATTTTGTATGGGTTGAAGCTGGTCTCTAGGCAGTATTCAATTCTACTCATTGGCATTATGATTTAAAAAAAACAGACCTTAATTTGCTTAGTCTGTAGTGTAAGGAGTGAGGAAAGGTGTCTTGAAACTTTTGAATTTCATAAAAATAATTGTAAGAACCTGTTGATATTAATATCATATTTTAACGAAATTTAAGCTCAATTTAGAAGTATTAATAGCTTTGCAGAGTCACTGAAAATTTAAGTACAAGAAAGTATCCTGGAGTTTTTAAGCCAAAACAAGCATTTTTGTGTTTACTTGAATTTTTCTTTCTCAGCCCTAGTATTTCTAATTTGTCAGGCTTAATCAAGATAAAAAGGATGTTGACTGAATAGATTAAAATACTATAGAGGTGATGAAAACTGGTCAATGAGGAATGAAACAGACCCCTTTGCTGATCATGTATACAGGGCTTATGTATAACGGAAGACTCAGTCATGTTCTCCCTAAGGGTCAGATGCATGTAGACATTCAGTGATAGGTTCAGTGGAGAACAGAGATGAGATGAGCTCATCAGATTGCTGATCAGAACTGTCAAATGTGCTGATTTGCTGAATGGAGAAATTCTTTTCTCATAACTCACTTTAAAAAACTTTTTTTATTTGCAGCATTTTATTTTCACACTTCCTCTTTGTCGCTACCAAGAAATAGCACAATTATGGTTTACTACCACAACCAAAAACAACAAAAAAATCATTGTATATGAGGGAGCATAGGATTTTGGATGAAGCAAATAAAGGCCAGATGGTCAG
>NW_010298808.1:10335-27621 GCF_000700745.2 Antrostomus carolinensis | reverse complement strand
CCTACACCAAGCAAGAAATTGACTTTAAATGCAGTAATATATATATTGTTTACTTAGATATGTTTCCTGCTAGTTTTCCATAACAAGAAAACAACACACAAAGAAGTCATCAGTTTCCTCTTGTCACCAAAACCTACTTTTCCTCAGTATCAAATACAACTTTTAAAGTTTGAAAACAACAAATAACAACAACAATAACTGGCAAGCTGGAAAAGCATGTGGTTTCATTCTTGCACATGTTCTGTGAAATCACTCTTAAAAAAATCAAAATTTTATATGCTAAATTAGTGTGTGGTTGTGTGGTTTTTAAGATTTCTGTAGCTTATACATAGCATATGTACTTTATAGAATGGTGGTTATTAAATAAACAGTAGGTATTCTCATGAATGGTAAAGGAATAGGCTTATAAAATCTGTGCAGTGTAAATTAGCAATCCATAAATATAACTTAGTTTTGTATAGAGTATTGAAAGGAACTGTATGATTATTTTATAGGTGTAATTAAAAATACAGAGAGTTGAGCAAGAAACAAATGCCAATGGCATAGAGGAATTATAGTAAGGAGGAAAGGATATGTACTCAGCTGACACTTAAAACAGATAGTCCATGGGAAGGTAAAAATATTTAAGATTATTCCAGATGCTTGCAGCTGTAGAGGGGCTCTGGCCCCATCAGTAGCAACAAAGGAGGCACAGCAGTAGCCGCCACAAGGGACACAACAGAGGCAGTATCTTGAAAATAAAGGTAGACCCCAGATGCCTACTGGAGAGCAATGAAATTATGAGAGATGAGAGATGTCACTGTGCATCTCTGTGTCTAATATAAGAGCTGGGGACATTTCCAGGAGCAACAGGTTCTGGGATGCTACGCTGGGGAAGCTGGGGCTGAAAGAAGGCACCCCGCCAGGATACTTGTTGAGTTGGGAGTGTCAGGACCTGGCAGAGATAAAAGAGAGCTGCAATGTGGTGAGAGAAGGATCTTTAGATCCTGGAACTGTGGCCATAGCAAAGGCTCACATCAGAGTTAAAATGAGAGAGACAAATAGGAAGCACAAGCCTAGAAGGGACATGAAGGAGACAGATTTATGCTTCATGGTCCTCATTCTGGTAAAATTGGAAAACAAAAAGCCTCCACTGCTGTCTTGACAAAATTAGATGAAAGTAGATAAAACAAACATTCACAGATTATTTCCACGTGTCAATGTAACAATAGTTATACTTCAGTGAAACAGAGGTTGCCAGTACCCAAGGCAGAGTAGTGACAACTGATTCAGTAAGTTATGAATGTACATTTAATATGTCTCTGTTAGTAACAACTTAGTTCATCCTTTAGTATATATTTTTCCTTCTCTACTTTTTAAGATTGAATATCTATATGAGCCATGGATATACTTATTTTAATATAACATTTATGACATTGCAACCTGTAATGACATGCAAATGGGAACCAATACATGCCTCTATCATACAGAATATTTGAAAGACTAAATGGATTTCTTATGAAAAAGTAAATGGACTAAAATGTAGCTTGTTTTCATGGAAAGATAATTAAAAACAGACTGCTTTCCAGAAAATTGAGTATTTGAACAATTCAGTTCATGGTCAAAAATGTACAAAGATACATAATGAATTCTTTCACATGACCACAGAAATCAATGACAATGTAAATTTTTAACATAGGACATAAAATTTCAACAGTGTAAAGAAAGTTTTTGCACAGGATCTTCCCCAGCAGTCCCAAAAATTTGGAGAAGCACTATGCTACACTTATGAACTTTAATAAACACTAGAAATTTGCATCACAACAATTGAAATTTACTTTCAGATTTGCTAGGCCTCCCATTCAAACTATTTGCCATACTGAAAATATAATAACAAGGATGAAAATTAATGCAGTGAACATACATTTTGATAATTCCTACTTCAAAGTATAGCTTTTATCCATTTAAAGATGCTAATATACTGTTGTGGTTTAACCTCAGCTGGTAACTAAGCACCATACAGTCACTCACTCACTCCCCCTGCAGTGGGACAGGGGAGAGAATCAGAAGAATAACAGGGAGACAACTCATGGGTTGAGATAAAGACAATTTAATAGGTAAATCAAAAGCCACATGTGCAAGCAAAGCAAAGCAAGGAATGTATTCACTACTTCCCACTGGCAGGCAGATGTTCAGCCGTCTCCAGGAGAGCAGGGCTCCACCAGGTGTAACAGTTACTTGGGAAGACAAGTTCCATCACTCTGAATATCCCCTCCTTCCTTCTTCTTCCCCATTTTTATATACTGAGCATGACATCATACGGTATGGGATATCCCCTTGGTCAGTTGGGATCAGCTGTCCCAGCTTGTCCCCTCCCAACTTCTTGTGCACCCCCAGCCTCCTCACTTCTGGGGTGGGGTGAGAAGCAGAAAAGGCCCTGACTGTGTAAGCATTGCTTAGCAATTTTAAATATCCCTGTATTATCAACACTGTTTTCATCACAAATCCAAAACATAGCCACTATGGAGAAAATTAACTCTATCTCAGCCAAAGCCAGCACATCTGCTAATCACGAGTTCAAATGTTCACCTTTTTTTCAGTAGGAGATTTTATTTAGACCCATCATCTAAAGTGTCTTAAGTGAGTAGAATGAAAGAGAGCAAATTAATTCTAGGAATTCAAAGAGGTAGAACAATATTTTTCTAAACAAAAACATTTTAAAGATCACAAACCATTGTGATCCATTGCATCCATTTTTGTCATTCATATGGAACTTATTTCTCTTTTGATTGATGCCAGTCTACCTACTCAGTGCAATTATTTACAGACATGTTTCAAATAAATTATAAAGCTTGGTCTAAATATTCTAAACATGTTAATCAACATATTATAGGTAGACAGCAACTGTAAACAGAGTAGATCTTGAGGATATGCCAAATTACCCTCCATTAGTTCAGTTATTGAACTAAAGATATCAGCTGTCTCATTTTCAGGCAGTTTTGGTATTTTGCCTTCCATATTGGCTGCTATCTATTGGATATTTCATTCTGAATTTAAGGAATCATTATTCCCACCAGGCTTCAGTCTATATTTTGTACATGACCCTTTAAAGTGGATACTTAGCTGCTGCTGACAAGTCAAAGTGGATAGCTTGTATTCTGCTAATTTTCTAAAGCTCTTCTGATGCATAAGTAAGTATCATACACCACAATTAATTAATTGGTTGTAATATACTTTCAGGTTTAATGCTGAGTGAAATGGAATGGTGGGAGTCAGCAAAAAGAGCTGGATAAGTATAAATTAACTTAAAACTTTGATCGTTCTTCATTAGTGTTAAGCAGTTCTGAATTGCAAACAGTCAATTGTAAAACATTAGAGCCACCAACCAAGCTTTAAATACATGAAAGGATACTATGCTATCCTCATCAAGCTGACCCTAAGGGTTGCACCTTGACCAATGTGTTGAAATATTGTCACTAATATTTTATCAGACTTAATTACACTTAAAAGAATTAATTCCATGAAACAATCATTTGAGAACATTTTTACAATGTAATTTGGAACAGCATAAGAAGTTTGCCGAATAAGAACTGGCCTATGATTCATACAGTTTGTTCACTGAAATGTATTATTTTACCAGTGTAAATCAGTTTGGATTTTGTGCAGCTAATAGAAACATAGAATGTGTAGGCATGCAAGAACTATACATTTTGTTTCAAAACAATATGATAACGAAGCCTTCAGAAATTTAAAGCCAATGAAACAAGCCTACAAAATTATTCTACATGATACTGCAATCAAAATTACAAGATAATACAGTGTACATTCTTTAGATGTAAGTTTCCTCTGACAACAGTTGATGCTGGAATAAATTCCACTTACATCAAAGGAATGTTGAACAAGTGTGAGAGAAGAATGAGATCTTTTTACCTCATTTTATTTTCTAATTGATCAATACATCAAATTTCATTGCTACACGGAATCTTTATTGTTTCCATGATGCTTGTTGATTCTTTTGAAATAATATTTGTTGTCATCAGTTTGTGCATACACCAGAACAGTGCCATTTGCTCTCATCTTTCAGAAACCATTGTGATTTAAATTGTGAAGGAAAAAATGCCTTATCCTCTCTGATAAGAACCAACTTAGTTCATGACAGAAAAAGTTCAGGTTTAGTTGATATATTGGTCTACATAATTAAGCATATTTTGTATAGGGACTCAGCAAGGATTTAGATAATTTTGATCTTCTCATTTGTTCCTTAATATGTTTCTTCCTTGAAAAGCTGCATTAGGTAATTCCAGAAAAATGCCTTGCTTTCTGATCTATATCACCAAATTTCCTGAGATGAACTTTCACACTTTCTGAATTTCCACAAGATGCTTTTTCATGTTAATAAAGCAATTTTACTTCAACCTTGAGGTCTGAAAAGCATTTTTTTATCCTAATTTTCATTATTCTTCTGATTTCACAGTTTTTATTATGGTAACATATTCTTTTTTCTTTTCCTTTTATCCCTTCAGATTTTTATCCTTTACTGGTAAGTTACTGATTCATTTTACTCATAATTGTCTGCTCTGCTCTCAGCATCCTTCCTTGACCGTCAGTTTTTATTTGATAATGCACTATATTTACTTTGTCTCATTATACTGACTTCCTGCATTGCATGTTTACATTCCTAGTAGAAACTGTGGTGCATTACCTGAAACTATGACATTGTTCAAGATTCCTTAACTTACTCTGAGCTAATTCTTATAAAAATAATCCCCAACAGGATTTACCTCCTTGTTAGCCCTGAGCTGATTATGTGAAATCCAAATAAGGATGGGAAGGTAAAAGAGTGTAAAGGTTTTGGCTAGGACAGAGTTAATTTTCTTTGTGGCAGCCTGTATGGTCCTATTTTAGATTTGTGATCAAAACAGTGTTGGCGACACAGGGATGATTTAGCTATTGCTGAGCAGTGCTTACACAGCATCAAGGACTCCTCTGCCAGTGGGTAGGCTGCAGTGCACAAGAAGTTGTGAGGGGACACAGCTGGGATAGTTGATCATAAGTGACCAAAGGGATATTCCATACCATACGAGACACCATCATTCTCAGCAATAAAACCTGGGGAAAAAAAATTGGTCAAAGTTATGGCATCTGTCTTCCCAAGTAACCATTACATATTATGAGTCCTTGCTTTCAGGAAATGGCTAAACATCTGCCTGCCAATGGGAAGCAGCGAATTCCTGATTTTGCTTTAGTTGAGTGCAGAGATCTGCTTCACCTATTAAACCATCTTTATCTCAAGTCATGAGTTTTCTTGCCTGTAGACTTCCAATTCTCTCCCTCATCCCACTGGGGGAGAATGATCAAGTAGGGTTAGCTGTCTACCTGGGCTAACTCATAACAGGCAGTTAAAGGACAGGCAGTTCACCAACTCTAGCTCCTTCACTAATAAGCTCATAAAGTAATATTTGTTAAGTATTACCGAATTTATTGTGGACATAGAATTTCTATGTGAAGTGTAGAGTACAACTAATATTTAAACTTTTTTGTGACTTCTTTTAAAATGTATTTTAAGCTATAGACAAAATGAAGGCTCGAGAGGCTGAGAACTTGTAGGAAGTTGGAATCAGGAATCACTGGTTGATTCTTGGTGACCAGCAGACCACAGAGTTGGAATATAACCTGCTAAGGTGGTGATGTTAACATATATCTCACTTTGTTCTTCCTCAGTCTCCACGAGGAGATATCCAGGAGATTTTGAAATTAAAAGAGAACAACACATTGACACTTGGGTGCTTAAAAACGTTTCCTCAATCTACTATTAGCAATTTAGTAAGCTATCTTTATTTGGTAAATAACTAGGAATTTTGAACTTGCTGAGCTATATCCTGGGAATCAACACCTCAAAATTTGGTCATAAGCAGGTGTCTCATGGTAGCTATTCACATTTGAAAACTGGCACTTAGAAGGAAAGAGCAAACTTGTGGCCATTATTGGAAAATTAGTAATCAGACAGTCAGAAAAGACCTCCATAGTGTCTCTCCCACATTAGTGTTTCAGTCACTTTAGTAACATTTCCAGTTAGGCAAAAAAATAAGAAAGAATAAAGGAATAGTTCAAAACACTGAAGAGACCGGGTTCTTGCACAATCAGTATGCAAGCTTACCAGAGACCTAAATAAAGAGTCATGTCCATTTATACATAGTAGTTCCATTGATTCTGGGTAAGTTCTTTAGTTTGGTGAAAGTCTACATAAAACAGAAAAAAAAAAAAAAGTAGTCTCAAAGGAAAAAACCAATAAATTTCAGTCCTTTATGAGAGATCAGTGGTGTTAAATTATTAATATCATGATAGGTTAAGGAGCCTCTGTTTCTGCCTATGGTCTCTGGTCCAATGGTCCCTGATTTAATGGTGGTCTTTCAGTTTACTTCACTTGCCTTTAGATTTGCTTTGTCTGCTACAACTGCATCGTTCACAATAGCCTCCAATGGAAAAATAAAGTAATTTTTCACAATGCACTTTAGATTAAAACTCAAGTCTATTTCCACTACAGTGAGCAAGTGTTAGATGCACAGTTCCTATTAACAATAGAGAGAAATCTTTGCCTAATTCCCACGTGCATCCTTAAGTGCTTGCCTGTTTACTGTGGTTTAAACTCAGCCATTTCTTGAAACAGGTGAACAAATAAAAATAAACTAAACACAAAACAACCTCCTAAATGTTATTTTTTCCCCTATCATCAAGCGTAAAGATTGCATCAAGCAACATTTCCTCAGCTTTATACAAACTGACATTATTTTCTGGAATAAGAACTATATTTTTCCACATTTAATGTTTAAAATAGTACAAAAAAGAAGGATTTGTCCTGGTTTTCAGCTGGAATAGAGCTAGATTTCATTTTAGTAGCTAGAATAGCACTGTGTTTTGGTTTCAGTATGGGATTTGTTATCAGAAGAATGTTGGTAACATACGAATATTTTAAATTTTCATTGGAAGTTGAAGGACTTCACGCTTTGCTAGTCTGCAGGTCAAAAGTCTGGGATGGGGAGAGAAGTATTAAAATTAGTAAACTAGATTGGCATTTAGATATGCCAAACGGATATTATATATCATATAACATAATGTTCAGTACATTAACGAGGGTCTCTCTCTCTGGGTCTCTCTGGCTCTTGCTTGGGTTCTCAGTCTTCTGGGATTGCAGTTTTCATTTCAAGGACTGTCACCTCTCTGGCATCATTATCTGAGAATGGGCCAGGCTTGGTCAGTGAGTGGGGAGTAATTGCACTGTGTATAACTTACTTTCGTATTTTGTTATTATTGTTATTATTATTTTAATATTGTTATTATTTTAAGTTTTATTTTGTTTCCATTATTAAATTGTTCTTCTCTAAACCTATGAGTCTCCTTAGCCCTCCAATTCTCTCCCCTGTTCCCTGGGGTGGGTGGGGAGAGTGAGCTGTGTTTGGCTGCTAGCCGAGTGAACCCACCACAGGATTCTACCGAAGATAAAATTGTCAATTGTACAACTCTTTCTTTACAGCTTTTCTGAGCAATATTAAAGTGATAGAACCTATTATGATGATTTAACTATTTAACACATTTTTTTAATTAACTGCAGAAGCCACTACACTCCATGCTTATCTTGAAAAATTTTCTAGATGTACAGTAATGCTCCCATGATAGTTTTTGAAAAGTATAAACCAAAGTAATCCAATATCCTGACCTATTGAACCTTCCATAAGCTCAAGAACCAAATTACACAGAATTTAAGAGAATGCCTATGTGTCCATTCAGCAAAACGCTTACACATAGGTCTACTTTTAAATCAATGGCTTTATCCATTCTGTCTGAAAGAATGGTCTTTAGGTACCTGCATACTGCCAAAAACACAAAAAGCTTTTCTTCTACTTGTGTCTTTCCTGTTTATTTCACATGCCTGTGCATTCCTGAATGAACAGACAATCAGGACTTCACAGCAAGGAAGTGTGAAGCTTCAAGATCATCCAGCTAGGGGGAAGAGCATCATTCGAAGGACATCTGAACGTGCCCAGGCTAGGAAACTGAACAGAGTCAGGCCATGAGTGCAAGCCGTGGTAAATGGGTGTCCATACTGTTTAATGCTGTGATGCTCCCTGGAATTATTTTGTTCTGCCCCTCGTATTGCCCAGCCATGGTTTGGCCAGTTGTGTTGTGTAAGTAACTGTTCCCAATAGCCAGTAATGATAAGTCCAACAGCCTTGCAGAGGGGAAGAGAGTTCGGCCATTTGTGTGGTGCTTGTGTCTTGATCTGTTTTGTTTACAAGTATAGATGGCATTGTCAGAACCAGGCACAGCAGTAAGGCCTTAAAAATCCTGAAAGCCCCTTGCTTAGAGGGAGTAATCCTAATAAACATGATCACGCATGAGCTAATAACAGAGTGGTTTTCCTAAACATATGAATTGCTTATAAAATCAAACTCTATGTGTACATTTCAGTCTGAATAAGGTTGGGGTTTTCGCGTTTAATTTTATTTTAAATAATAGGTCTTGCAGTATTTGCACAAGTGTAAGAGCCCTCTACAGCTACAGCTACTGTCTTTGCAGCTGTTTTCCTCTACTTTAAACTGCTATTGCTTTGTCTGGGGTGGGGTGACTTTTTCAATTAATTCTTTCAACAGATGTTTTCTAAGCTTGGACTTTCTTCCCTCCGCCCGCTTTCACATGTCTTCTTCTGCTTCCTGGCACTTCTGGCACTATGTGAACCTGACTTAAGCTGTCTGCCTGTCCTGCTGGTGCCATTTGCCATTTCCTTTTCAAAGGGCTATTGCTAAAACAGCTCTGTTCTAGGCAGGGAGTGGGAAGCCTTTGAAACTGATGCAGCTTCATTGCACGATCTATCAGAAGGAAGCAACATTAAAGGAAAATCACATCATACCTGTTTAACTGTTATATGATTTAGCAAATTTTAAACAAATGAGAAGTAGATATGTATTTTAAAATGCTTATTACCTGGTTGCAGAACCACATTGATTTCAAAGGCATTTTCTCCCTGCACAGAATAGAGGGGCAGCAAAAATTGTTATTTGAAGAGAAAATGCCACCATCAGGAAAGGAAGGCAGCTCATGCAGCTTAAAGAGTCCCAAAAGTGTTAGGGAGCCACAGAGGACATCTAAAGGGGAAAGTCCAGGTTGTGAGCAGCCTGAGGAATTAGTTTAAAAGAACCCCTTTTCCCCACTGAAATCCTTCAGATGAAGGGGCAGCTGTCGGATTCTTTCACAGCTAACATAGAGGGATCAAGCTCAAACAGTTCTGAAAGTCCTGCAAAACAGCAGAGGTTAGCTAAAGGGTCTAAGTAAAGAGCAGGTCATACATTAAGGCATTTTACCTTTCTGGCGTGTAAAGTGAAGAGGGGGAAGGAGAGCAAAAAAAATGAATAATAAGTCATATGTAAGATTCAGGTTTGAACAACCACATTCTTTCTAACTACGCCTAGCTTGCAGCTTTAATTAGATACAGTGTTTTTTCTTTAGCTATTAGAAAACTGACACCTTTTACTTGCTTACGTTTCAATGGGGGTGAAGTATAACCTATTTGCATTTTGCTGTGCCATGCCCCCAAGCACCATATAAAGAAAATGACTATTGTACATGCTTTGTGGTTTGTAAACTCCTTTGAAATAAAAAGTGGACTATAAACATAATATAAAAAGGACTACTGATGAAGAACTATATAGTCTTGATAAGTATGTGTTTATTGGCAGGTAATTAAAAGGAGTCATCAGATCAGGGCAAAGCCTTTATCCCAATAATTTTATAACTATATTTAGGCTATTAGTTTGTGAGGTATTTGGATGATTAAAAATTGAGAGATACTAATAAAAATACAGACTTTACCCTGTTTCTGCATTAATAGCATGGAAAAGTTATATAAACAAAGATAATGGCAAGAAAAAAGTTTATTTGTTAATATAATATTTTTAATTAAAAAAAGAAATTTAATTGAAGGATATATCTCAGCATGAAAACAAGGTTTATTTAGCTATAACTGGTCTTTGAAAGATATTGTCTACAGTCATATTCACACTGTACCTATACAAAAAGTACACAGGGGGGAGGAGGCAGCTGATGTTATGGTGAAGCCTGTTAGAAGGACTTGCATGTATATCCATCTGGACAGCTTCTTTATTAGTGTTGTGTGAATGTATACATGAAAATAATTTTTGATAGCCCTACATGCAATTTCTATCAGTTACATTTTCCTGCTCATAACCTTAACTACAGCATCAGCCAACCCTC
Organism: Antrostomus carolinensis; assembly: GCF_000700745.2. NCBI lineage: Eukaryota > Metazoa > Chordata > Aves > Caprimulgiformes > Caprimulgidae > Antrostomus > Antrostomus carolinensis. The sequence goes on along the minus strand of NW_010298808.1, from coordinate 17,376 downwards.
TTAGGAACACACAGTCTTACAATGCAAATCCTTCTTTCCTCTCAGCTCCTAAATCCCTAGAAACCTTCAGAAATTTGAAGGGAGGAAGAGTGCCTTGTGTGTAAAGGTTTAGGTAAACAAGTTACAAGTAAATATTTTCTTCACTTCACTTATTTATTCCTTCCAACTCAACATGACCCCAAGCAATATTGCTTACAAAATGCCATCTACCTTTCACTGAGGACACTTCTCGCTGAGGACACTCGCTCCAGTGCAGGTCTTTTGGGACTTTTCCAAACCTGGAAATCAGCCAGCCTGTGCCAGACACCGTCAGCCTGTGGGCGGGCTGCTGAGGCAGCAGGGGTGGAGCCATCACCACCACTGGCAGATCTAAGTGAGTTGTAAACACATCAAGGGTCACCACTCCCACTCCCATAAAGGTCTGCCGTAGGGAGCACCAGCCTGGAGTACCATGTGGCAGTTTTTACAGGCAGGGCACTGCAGCCTGCCCACAGCTCCATAAATCAGGTAAGCCCTTGAGGTCTCAGCCACAATGGCGAGCACTCGCCTCTGAGCTCAAAAACGGAGCTGAAGCAGCCTTCCAGACAAAGAAACACTGGGAACATGTACCCACCCAGCTGTCCGGCTGCCCAGTGTGCCCTGCCCTCACAGCGGGGTAGGACAGCAGCTGTGAGCAGAGCTGCAGGAGATGTAAGCAGGTAGAGGAACTCCTCTGCTTAGTGACTGAGCTGCGGGAGGAGGTCAGTAGGCTGGGGAGTATCAGGGAGTGCAAGAAGGGGATAGATTATTGGGACCGCACCCTGACCTCCCTAAGACAGGCTGACAGACCACTTGAGACAGAAGATCCTCTGTCCACTTGCCATCTGGCTGAATGTGGGGACTCAAAAGACAAGGGGCAAAGGCAGCAAGTTCCTGCCCAGTGCAGCAGGCACGTCACCCCTGTGGCTACTCCACCTTTTCAGGTGCCCTTGAAAAACAGGCATGGGGCTTTGCAAGTAGAGCCAGAAAATGATGAGGGTAATGGTACACCTAGACTGGAGGTTGTCATCAAAGGTAAGTCAGCCTACACCCCACAACCAAACTTCAGCCACCAAAAAAAAGAGGTGGGTTGTTGTGATAGGAGACTCCATTCTTAAGGGAACAGAAGGCCAAATATGCAGACCAGACCCACCTCTTAGGGAAGTCTGCTGCCTGCCTGGAGCCCAGGTTAAGGATGTCAAGAGAAAGTTCCTCACCCTAGTATCCTTCCCAAAGTTAGAGTGTAAACAGGGTCAGCTATATGAACTAACATCTTCCTTGTATTATTGTAGCTGTCAATACCACTGTTTTAATGAATCTGAATGGCAGAGAAATCAATGGGTTTCTTTCAAAAAGCCTGCTCACCAGGTCTTTAGTTCATTTACAGTTAATGTTTCTGATGTAGAAAATGATCAAAATCATTTCAGCAGCTGAATGAAATAAAATCAGCAATGCTTACTCTGAGGCAGAATATCAAGTAAATTTAGATAGAACTGATAAAATTTTGACTGTAGGAAGTGTAGGAACTTAAATAGAGAAAATAATTTATTTTGTCATTTGCTGGAAAATAAAATCCTTTTGACTGAATCTTTTGTGATGTTAGAATGCCAGAAAATATATAGCCCAGACTTAAGATCCCTCCATCATCTATAGGAAGAAGTGGAGAAGATTGAATGAGGTGATGTATCTGACTCAAGAAAGTCTAGAAATAGTGATGTGGTTACTATGTCCCACACTGAAAGACACTCAAGATTTTAACCAAAACTATCTCATTCCTTCTGGAGTCAGGAGATTCAGTGTTGCCACATGCCAGCCTTTCCATGACTGAATGACTTCAGATATAGGAAGAATTGGGAACTGGAATATATTAACTGCTCAGACTCTGACAAAACAAGCAGAAAGATTCATGTTTCTTTTTGACTTCTATGGGAAAAATATCACTCTTGCTATACTCCCATTCCTTGAATCTGTCTTTTAAGACATCATCCCATACTCTGTTTTCTCAAAATGTCTGAACTTATTGTTAGTATGTTTTGGGTTATGGGCAGATAAACTGTGATAAAGTGTTTCAATGCAGTCTGTCAATAGACTGACCATGTCATAGAATCATAAAATGTTGTGAGTTTGAGGGGACCCACAAGGATCATTGAATCCAACTCTTGTCCTAGCATAGGACAATCCCAAGATTCAGATCATGTGTCTGAGGGTGCTGTCTAAATGCTTCTTGAATATTGTCAGGCTTGGTGCCATGACTACCTTTCTGGGGAGCCTGTTCCAGTGCTCCACCACCCTCTGGGTGTAGAACCTTTTCCTAATGTCCAACCTAAACCTCTCCTGGCACATGTCCCTGCCATTTCCTCTGGTCCCATCCTTGGTCGCCAGGGAGAAGAGATCAGCACCTTCCCCTCCTCTTCCCCTTGTGAGGAAGCTATAGACATCGATGAGGTCTCCTCTCAGTCTCCTCTTCTCCAGGCTGAACAAACCAAGCAACCTCTGCTTCTCCTCATACTGCTTCCTCTCTGAAACCTTCACCAATTTTGTGGCCCTCCTCCAGACACTCTCTAGTAGCTTTATATCCTTTTTATACTGTGGCGCCCAAAACTGCACAATTTTGGCTCATGTTCCACTTGCCATCAACCAGAACCCCCATGTCCTTGCAATGTGGATGAGTTTACATTCCATCTTGAGTTTTGATGTTATCATCTTCTGTTATCTGCATATGATGACTCCAATGCAAACAAAAAATGTTGACTCATGGATTTGTGGGTAAGGGGGGGCAGTGATTTTCTTTTACCTTAGCTTTAGCACTACTTTCAACATTATCTCTTGCTGTATGTATGTTGTATTACCATGTTATACACTAGGCCAGTGAAAAAAACTAGTGGGATGATTTGGGTCAGTAGGTAGCAATTAGTAGTTCATACTCCAACTGGAGGCAGGGAACCTCCAGAACCACACAGGTCTATCCTTGCACCTCTTTCTACTATCTTTGTCAATGATACGACAGAAGAAAGGGAGTGCACCCCCATCAGGTTTGTAGATGGTAGAAAACTGGGAGCAGAATGGTCACTCAATAACTCTCAAAGTATTTCAAGTCTTTCTAGAGAAGAATGTTCACTAATAGGGATGAATAAACAAGAGCTAAAGTCAAGATTTCTAGTGCCATAAGGAATGGTATGATCTTGGACTAGAAGTGATGTTGACTTATGATAAATTTGGTTTTTAACAGTTAAGGCCTAGGTAAAACATCTTGAAGGCTGAAAGATATGAATCAGTCTCCTTCTGAAGTGATGGAATCACCACTGCAGATATCATATTTCATTATCCACATTACTAATTAAGCTTTCAAAGCTTCTTATGTCAATATGAATCTCAAGCCTTTGTGGACTTTTGTGGGTTTTGTTTTGTTTTGTTTTTTCAATATCAGGAAACAGCCCTTGCAGAATATTCTCTTCTGAGATTAACAGAAATTAATATTCAAATGTTGCTACAACATAGCCCTATAGGAAGCACAGCCAAAGAACCACCAGTAGGATTTGGAATTGGTTAGTGTAACTCTATGCTAATAGTATCTATTCACCACTTGTCAAGGTTCTATTCCACATGGAAGCATGGCAACTTGTTCATTAAAAGATATAGAGCAGGAAAAGAAGAATGAAAAGGCAAATTGCTTTGTGCCATTTCAATGGACCTTCCACAAAGAACTGTCTCGGTGCTGACGTACAAGGAGTCAATGACCCCGAACCAGAAGTTTTCTTCAGTATACAAGCTTTTTTTGCCTTTAATTAGTATGAAAAGGTAAGGAAGCTAAAGGAAATTAGGCCTCACAGGGTGCTGATCATACTTTTGCCTTCTTTTGTTGGTCCAATGGAAGATTTACATTGATTGCAATGTTGCAGTTTAATGACTGCAGCACTTCATCACTGAATAGATTTTTTCCCTCAGACAGGATATGGTCAGTTGTGGGTTGGACTTCCCTAGGGAAACAAGCATTGCAACCTTGATTGCCTCTATAACACCACAACTGTGAATAAAATACTAGCAGCCATGTCTACAGTATTAAATGGGGTTTACAACACAATTCTTATATTCTGAAACATTCCTTCAGCTATTAATACCTCAAAATAATTGCAAAACTCTTGAGAAAAAATTAGAAGATGATAAGAATTGATCAAGTATATCTTGACAAATGAACAAGGTATGTGAAATTGGAAAGAGATATAATTTCTTGCTGAAAGAACCATTGTGCTTATAGTTTCTAATAGCAGAGGACTTTCTGCTTATTCCTTGTTATCCCTCTCCATAAGTAGAACTGTCACAAGTTATGATGGATCTGAGTGCCCAGAGGTAAATTAATATTTCTTTCAACTCCTGAAATTTCCTACCAACATGCCTGAACTATGATCCAGAGAAAGAGAGCTTGGGAAGAAGCCATAGCTGTCAAGGTCTTCCTAAGGTAATGACTATTAGAGAAGGATGATGCAAACTCAAAAGCCAGTAGTGCAGGAAGTGGGTCTATACACACGTTCAAGTCATCCTATTCTGCGAATGGGCCTTAAATAGCCTAATACCAAAATCCGTTATCTTGGCTACACTTCCAAAGCTGCAAAGTTGTTATTATCAGGGGATTTCTAGGAATACCATGTTGTAAAAATAATTAACACTTTTCAGAGTGCTTGCTCTTCCCTGCAGTGGGGCTGTACAGAGTTTCCAGGATGGAAGCTGGAAGCAGGCTCTCTACTGTGCCTTTCTATTTGCCATAAGAGACCAAGAGATTTTTGAATAACAGGAATGGAAGGGGTATAGAAGTCTGCTTTTCTGGTACCAGATGACACCAGTAGTAAACATTTGTAACTCCACATAATTTTATGTGATTTGATCACATGGGTAAATACCAGCAAGATTATTTTGTTTTATGCAACAGACAGGGAAGGTGATGAACATTTATTCCCTCTCATTCAAATGGTTGATAACAACTGAGAGGTAAGTCTACTTGTAAGCCTTGCCATCCCTGCATGATACACATATTCTTTTGTTTTCCCATTATCTGTTTGGTTTGGTTTGGTTGGGGTTTTTTGCTTGTTTTTTTTTCATTTTAGGAAAACCACATAAGGCAGAAAAACCCAAACCAAAGCTTTCTGCCAAACACAAGGTGCCAGTCTGCAAGGGAAAATAAACCAAAACACAATGTGTGAGAAACCCTTCACTGGAGAAAAGGCAGAATTTTCCCAGGAAAACTGTGTAGAGGAATTTCATTTGAAAAAATGTCTTATGCAAAGTAAAATGAGCCAGTCAAAAACATATTCTGAACTTGGTAAACTGAAAGGTGAACAATTACTCTCAGAAAGAAAATTGGAATATGCAGGAAAGACTTTAGAAGAGCTCAAAATGCTGCTCATAGGACTAGGTCTGAAATAAGTTGTTGAGGCGAAGTTACCCTCAGGCAATCAGCCCCAACTTGACATAGACACAGGCAAATTAGTTGCATAAGTACTGTTAACCGAGGCAGCAGAAACAGCTGTATTCCAAGGTGGAAAAACACAAGCTGGAGATAGTGAAGAGATAGGAGGCAGACTGGGTGGCAGGGAGACCTGTTGATGCTGCTCAGAAAGCTTCAGCAGCAGAGGACTAGGGGCTCTTTGTACAGGTGGAGCAGCCACAGGCAGCCAAAAGACTGAGAGCAGACACAGACTAGAGTCAATAGCTCCCAGTGCCTTCTCCACAGAGACCTTTCTCAGAAAAATTGGTCTGTGCTGTAAAGAAGGATGCTATTATAGCAAATAACGTAAGGTAACATGCCAGTTTGTGACAGAGTGCCTATTGTCACATGGATGGGTAATTAAAAGGATGAGTAGGTTACCACGGTCTTGTGTAATGTCTCAGGTGGAACTTATCTTTATCTTCAGTGTTAAGCTTCAAGTTTGCAAAATATGTTATGATAGCCCTTGCATTACTGTTCTGTACTAATATTTTTAGCAGGAAATATTAACATGGAAGTCTTTACATAATAACATAAAAAAGCAAAAAAGCCAAATATTCTAATAATTTAATATATGAAAATAAAAATGTTTCATCCTTTGTTTCAATCCTCACATTTACTACACAAATAAGGATAAGAAGAACAAAGTAAAGGTATGGAGATACACCACAAACAATAAGATAATAGATGTCACAATTTGTTTGAAAGAAATTAAGAAATAAGTAAAAGCAAAACATTTAATGCTTATGTTGAAAAATATGCTTAAAAATTAGGTTTATAATTTTAGTTTTGCATCTCATGCTATAAAACATCCCCATCTTTGATGGGCTTGAAATCACGTGAGACAATATTTTGGTAGGCAAAAATTTTCAGAAACACAAAAAATAATTTTAAAATAAAATCACTGTCTGAAGTGACATAGGAAGATTCTTCTTAAACTTGCTTAACTTACAAACTCTAGAGACATGCAGTTTGTATAGAGCCTTAATGCTGTTACAAGCTTCTAGTATGGACAACTGTCACAGTTTAATTAGCTGTATAGTCCAGTGTGTATTACAGTCAAATATATCTGTAAGGATTGTATATTACCTTTGGGGCTTAATAGAAATCCTTGTAATACAAAGTGTCAGGTGCCATATAACTATTTGTCTTCTTCTGTAACTGATAACATGCTTTTTCATAAAGTTCAGTTTAAGATATTTGCCTTGATTCATTTTGGTTTCTCTGATGTTATTTGCACACATTTATAGGAATGCCACTGCCATTGTTCCAAACTTACTTTGTAGACATATCATAACAACCAAAGTCAAGTCCAGTTACAGGCTAATGGGCTTTCTTCTATGCTTTCCACATGCCTGATATATGCTCTCAGACAATTCATTCTGCTATGAAACACTAAAAGGGAAAAGTATTCCATGGAGCTTTTGTATACTCAATCTTTAGCATGCCTGAGTGGGATTTACTAGACCACCTATAGCCAACCTGTAGATATGCACAGCTCATTTATCTGGTTTACTGGTGTTGTTTCTAGAGAGGACATGCAC
>NW_010298808.1:8502-10311 GCF_000700745.2 Antrostomus carolinensis | reverse complement strand
CTAAAAATCTGTCTTTCTCTCCACAGAGAAGCTGGGGAGATTAGCTCAGATGCAGACACTGGAGCTCTAGATGTCTACAGTCATGAGGTTCCAGCAGTGGCAGGATGACTCCAGCCCATGTGAGGTATGACAACACTATTACACAGTGAGGACAGTCTGAAACCAGGATGCTATACACCGCATCAGCCCTTGCTTTTTGAGACATCAGGGTTGAAGGAAGGACCCTTGTAACTGCAACTATACTCAAGGCATGCAAGCCCAATGCACTACAGCTATGCCAGGGAGCAGTACGTAACATTTAGGCGGTGTGCTGGGTACCCAATCTGTCTATGCTAGATCCAACAAAAAAACTATAAATTTAAAATAACTCTGAGTTTTGCTTCAGAATTTACCTCAAACCTTTACCTGGGTGGGGACTTCTATCTGAACAGATCGGATGTGAGTTTGGACATGAAACACTTAGAAAAATATTAAGTAAAAAGTGTAAATCCACCCCTTGGCCACACAATAATTTTACTGTTTCCAGTATACAGACAGATTTTACCCTTGTACCATGAGCACAACAACTAGGCCCCAGGTTTCTGAATAAAAGTGTGTCACAGAAACCTAGAAAACAGCAAGCATTGATCTAGTGAAAGCAATATAAGGTAGTTTCTCACTCACTTTTAACCTTCTCTACAGCCCAAATCACAACCTACTATATGTAGAGAAAGCTTATTACTACAATTATATTTAGTGCTGCTTATGTAACTTAGTATAAGAACATTTTTGCAGGCTATGCAAAGCACTCTAATGAGTGTAATGTCAGGTATTCTTATGCATACCTCTTTCTAGTGGCAACCCAGCATGGATAAAAACTTCTTAGATTGTCATACAGCTCTTGGAGATTCTCCAGTTACTTAAACAACAGAGTGCTTTGGTTTTGGAGAAAAAAAAAAAACAACCTTACTGTGCTCTTTTCCTACTTATGATTTGTGAATTCCATGTGGTCACATTACGCATAGCTGTGCAATGGCAGGAAGTGGAACAGTTCACCACCAAGTCCTCTGCAGCCACTGAATGATTCCTTTCTTGAAGCAATTAATGCAATTTTCCCTGGTAAGGAGGGCATAATCTATATTAAAAAGTGGAATAGCACTTTTATGATATTATTAATTAACTTAAATTTATCTTAATCAGATTTTTTCAGTACACAGAAGGATGTCACCCACCAACCATCTGTCCTTATTTATTGCAGTCACTGCTAAATTATCCTGTATTTAACTTCCATTAATAAGGTTAACATGGGAGCTTTAGCATAACACCATTGCTTCTCTCCATATTATGTCCATTTAAGAATATATTTCATTGCTACCCAAGAGGACTTCATTGGCAGAATCAACTTCTCTTAAAGTGTGAAAACCTGACACTGTTCCTTACAAAAATTTTTTGTCAGTGCTAAGTTAGAATAGCTTGGCAAGGAAGCAAAAAAAAAAGCTGATAGTTGACAATTTGAAGAGTACATTAAGTAACAAGTTTATAAAGCTGACATTCTGTATCAGTGAATTCTGAATACTGTCAATCTCTCCTTTTATACCTCTAGGGTAATTTCAGCAATTAATGAATATATGAGGAAGGATTTCACATGGACCACGGAAGTTTTACACTACTGTGGTAGCACAAAATCACAACCAGACCTTGGACCTAGTGAGAGTTTTTGCTGTCATACGGTTTCTGTAGAGGAACTTGTATAAGCTTGAACAAACATTTCCCAAAGTCTCAGTATTGCCTTGCAGAAATCTTGGGTACATAATTCTTCAGAAGTAGTGA
>NW_010298808.1:0-8475 GCF_000700745.2 Antrostomus carolinensis | reverse complement strand
ACCCACCCCCTCCCATCCCCCCAATTGTTGTAGTGGAGGAAGCTGCTAAAATTACACAATGGTTCAACTTAACATGCCACCCTGCACTCAGTTTTTAAATTGGAAATAATACAGTGGTGGCTGAAATCCACTTTATCTCTTCCCTTATACAGAGCTGAAAACTATGGCATGTCCAAAGTTACATTTGCAGTATCTATAAAGTGCACTTCCAGCTTTGTAACTACCTTAGTTACCAGAGTCCTTTCCAAGACAGGTGCAGGTAAGAATGACAAATGTTAGGTATTGACTCTCTTCATAAATAGTTAAGGTTGCTGGTATCATTGAAAGTCACATTCCAACATTAAAAATAGAAGTGAAATCTTAATGCTTTAAATAGCTATTTTGCTAAAGAAAATAAAAAATTATTTGCATAGTTATAGTTAGAATCTGGAAAGTATTTTTACCTTTTGTTTCAGAAGATATGGCAGTCTGCAAGCACTGTAAGTGCTAAACTGGAAAAGGGTTAGGATTAGGCATTTTGTACTTCACAACTCAAATTTGGACTGTGTTTCCTCAGGTGGAAGAGGTGAGATAGAGTTCTCAAAAAAACACATGCTGTTTCTATCGTTATAATATACTCTAAATTTCCTTTTATTGTAAATTTTATTGGCATCCGAACCAAAGCTTTCTACATGGAAAAGTCATTAAAAAAATCAAACCCTTCTGATTTCACTTCCAATTTAAAAAGCTTTTAAACTAGAAAATGGTTCCTCAGAATCTGCATTATTTCTAGGACAGTTTCATTAAATAAATATGTATCACTGTAAAAAACAAATGCAAAGCAATAACTGCCTTGAAAGACTAGATTCAGTGTGCACCAAAATACATTATGGCTATTCTGGGTCTTCTATTTTTACTTGCAAACAAATGAAAAATTCACTAAATAATATGAGCGTGTACATCAAAAAGATCTTCCAGAAAGTTAATAAGAAGCAAGGAAAATATAAATAGAAGGAAAAAAGGAAAAAAAACAAAACAAAACCAAAACCAACCAACCAACCAAACAAAAACAACAAAAATTAAAACCAGCAACAGAAAAAACACCTGCCTGCTTATGGCAAATTTGTTTGTAATAGGAGATGGCTTGTTCAAGTATCCTTCTAAAAGGGGGTAGGTAGAAGTGAGACATAAGTATTGTATTTATAAACTCCTTTCTGATTTCCATGTCATGTTTGTTCAGGTTACTTAGCTGAAGATACTGCTTCTGTTGCCATCACCTCTGCAAAGTAAATCCAACAGATTAAATTAAACCTTTTTTTCTGCCTCACATACTAAAAAAAAAAAAAAAAAAAATCAGGGGTATACTGTTTCTGCTATCTGCTGGTAGTGATGGATGAAACAGAAAGAACAGTGTTTGATTTAATCAGATAGCTTAACCTTGCAGGGAGAAGAAAGACATCTATATAATATATTCATGTGTTTATTTTATTTTCAGACATATGTGTCCATGCATAAGTATATATTCTAGACATACAGGTCTATCATGTTTCACTTTTTATATTACAGTGGATATATAGAAAAGGCACAGTTTATTGTATTTCATGCACAAGTCTATTAACATTTCATTCAGATGTTATTTTGTTAATTTTACATTACACAAAGTAGCTTCCCTGCCTAAAATAATCTGCAGAGAAAAATCTGATCAACACATTACAAAGGGAGAACTAAACATTCTGCTTTTCAAACAAGGCACACATCATAAACATTTAGCAAGAAGGATTTCTCATCACTTCAATATATTTTCTGCATGCTGTATTAAGATAATGGTTTCATTTTAACAAGAAGACTTGTGTTTTCGCAGTTCCACTTTCACCCCCTCATTCTGGTAAACAAGATAGCCCAAATCCTGCAAATACTCATAGACAAATTTGTCACATAATTATGAATTAAAATTAAACCTATTTGGAAATAATTTCAATAATGAATTAAAGGTTGCACACTATCAAAGCAATCACAGTATTTGTTGTCTATTTTTCTTTTGTGAAAAGTTGCTTAGCTGTCTGCCTCAATAGATATATTGTATAGATCTAAACTCTGAGATTCACAGAAAAATGCCTACTGTGTCCTTCCTTCATTCATTTGGAAATGGGAAGGGGATTGCATCATGAGCAGGCTGTTTCAAAAATATTTTGATTTTTTTTTTTTTTTTTTTTTTTGCCATTTGAAAGATAGCATGTTACAAATCATGTCAGAATATTTTTCCTACTGGACTTTTATATCTATCCAACAGTCAAAATATTATTTGTGAAGCGTGAACATTTTAATAACTATTCTTCTGGTTTTGTGAGCTAGTTGACACTGTATAATAGTAGAAAAATGAAACTGTGTTGAAGATTTATCAGAACAAAACACTGGAAATGATGAATCACAAGTAACGAAGCAGGAGCTAAAGAAGAAAAAATGTACAAGTTTTTGCTTGATTGAAGAAATGCTAATACATATTAGTATGTAAGTTGTGACACCCTGATACATATGTACAGATACAGCAGTATTTTATAATCAAAATAATGCAGTAGGAAACAATCCCTGGAAACAAAATTTGAAGACCTCATTATCTGTGTGGTGTTAACCAGATCAGTGCAGGCACCGAGTAAGTGCCTGGGGTCACAGCAAGGTCAGCGTAGGAATAAGAATTACACATCAGGTCTGGGTGCGAGAGCTACAAAATATGGTTTGGAATTGTGGCCATCAGAGAAAAAGAGGAGAAGATGGCATATAACTTTACTGAGAAAGCTCAGGATTTGGTGAGAATTCATAAAATGGGGAGTTGCAATTGCTGTAAGCTGATTGCCTAACTCTGAAGTACTGTGCAGCAGGGAAATGTGCAGCTATCTGCTCCCCTGCTACTGAATATCTTTTGAAATTGAAGATCAGGGTTAGACCTACAGAGGACAGACTAGAGGAGTAAGTGGCTAGCCCTGGTTAGGAGAATCTACTAGGGTCAGATATCCAAACTGAATTAAATTCATCCATCCTCTTATGCACTCAGAAGAGAAGCAGTCTGACCCTCCACCATTTTATATAATATTTACCATGTGCTAAGTAGGTGCAAAAGATCTAAGGGGAAAGAACTCCATTTATTAGCATTTTCAATCCACTTTTATGTGACATAGCAAATGTTACTATCTTCTGAGCCTGAACACATACTCTGAGACAAAATATTATAATGTCTTAATGGATTGGATGGTCATCTTCTTATTGTCAGCCCTTATTTTGAACTGGACATATGTTCAACATACAAACAACATACACAAGTCAAGAGGGTATTTTTCTCATTTCTGAGAAACAGGGACACAAAAATAATCAGAGGGCTGAAATACCTCTTCTATGAAGAAAGTCTGAGAGAGTTGGTGTTGTTCACTATGGAGAAGCAAAGGCTCCAGGGATACCTTCTTGTGGCCTTTCAATACTTATAAGGAGGCTTATAAGAAAGATGGGGACAGACTTTTTAGCAGGGCCTGTAGTGCCAGGACAAGGGGTAATGATTTTAAAATAAAGGAGAGTAAATTTAGACTAGATGTAAGGAAGAAATCTTTTACAATGAGGGTGGTGAAACACTGGAACAGGTTGCCCAGAGAAGTGGTAGATGCCCCACCCCTGGAAACAGTCAAGGTCAGGCAGGATGGGGCTCTGAGCAACCTGATCTAGTTGAAGATGTCCCTGCTCACTGCAGGGGAAGTTGGACTAGTTGACCTTGAAAGGTCCTTTCCAACCCAAACCATTCTATGATTCTATGAAATATGAAGGCCTCATCTACTGCATATTTCCTTTCCAAAGAATACACTTTCTACCATCAGCACCTCTTTTCCTTAGGACTACCACATGTACCAGGTGTACTATGGTCTATTTGTTACTCTCGGGAACATTTTTTTTGTCTGATTTAAAACACATCTTACATTTCTAAATAATGTCCCTCCACTTTTTCCCAAATGGAAAAGTGTTCCATAAATTCTCTTCCATATCAAAGCAAAGAGAAAAGCAATTCTTAAGGATGGCTGCAGTAAGTCCTTTTCCCAGCAGTGCAATGCAGCAGCATCAGTCATTGCTGCACCTGCCAGTGGATCTAACCTCCATGAGGCACAAGAGTTCAGAATTGGCCTGTAGGTGCTAAATATAAAACTTCACTGTTGGTTGTAGGTACTGACTGAAACTCTGAATTGTGTGAAACTATAAGAATAGCTTTCCCAAAAATTCAAAATTCATTAAAATATCACAAATGAGTCATAAGACTCAATGAAAATAAACTCTTGATTACTAGAGGATAGAATTGGAAGAAAGGAACAAATATTATTTTAATTAAAAGTCATAAAAAATGCTCTGAACTCAATTTTTTACCTGTGAACTGAAGACCATGCCCCTCATCTTTTTCAGGAGACTTGAGATATATGCACACTATATGCTGCAATGCAGTGTAAACAAGACAGATCTAACATGAGTTCTGGGAGCAGTCTTTCCATATTAGGAAAATAGATCATAGAATCATTTAGGTTGGAAAAGACCTTTAAGATCATTGAGTCCAACTGCAAACCTAACACTACCAAGTCCAGCACTAAACCGTGTCCTTAAGCACTGCATCTACACACTTTTAGATACCTCCAGGGATGATGACTCCACCACTTCATTGGGCAGCCTGTTCCAGTGCTTGATAACCCTTTAAGTGAATAAACTTTTCATAATATGCAACCTAAATATCCTGGCGCAACTTGAGGCTGTTTCCTTTTGTCCTATCACTTGAGAGAAGAAACTGAGACCCATCTTGTTATAACCTCCTTTCAGGTAGTTGTAGAGAGCAATAAGTCTCCCCTCAGCCTCCTTTTCTCCAGGCTAAATAACCCCAGTTCTCTCAGCTGTTCCTCATAAGACTTGAGCTCTAGCCCTTTCACTACCTTTGCTTCCCTCCTGTGGACACACTCCAACACCTCAATGTCTCTCTTGTAGTGAGGGGCCCAAAACTGAACACAGTATTTGAGATGCAGCCTCATCAGTGACAAGTACAGGAGGATGATCACTTCTCTAGTCCTGCTGGCTGTGCTATTTCTGATACAATATCATATGGTTTCCACAAATTAAGAAGATAACTTAGCCAGCTGAAGGTCTTCACAAATAATAGCAAGCTAGTTTAGCTATATACACTTGAAAGAATGCCTGGTACCATACATAAGGTGGTGGATTCACTATCCCTGGAGGTTTTTAAAAAGAGATTGGACGTGGCCCTTAGTGCCATGATATAGTAATTGGAGTTGGATCAGGGGTTGGACTTGATGATCTTGGAGGTCTTTTCCAACCCAATCTATTCTATGATTCTATGATTCTATGATAAGTTGCATTGTGTTTTCTTTGACGTGCAATGGAAAAGGGATTTAACTTTTCAACTTCACGTGTTAAGATGGCATAAAAGATGAAAAAAAAACCCAAACGTCAAGACAGTTTGATTTTTGACTCAATAATTTAACCTGCAATTTTCCATGAAAACTACAAAACACAAAGTTGTAGTAGCCTATTGTTATATGTGAACATATATATTATTTTGCATCTACTTGAGTGGGCTAGATCTAAAGGATCATTTTGTTCTAATGGACATTATGTTTATATAGTAATCAGAACATAATATACACAAGCTTTATAATACTGCTTTCAATATCTAATGTCTACTGTACCACGTACTGAGGTATCTGAAAACAATTTTACAACCAGAAAGTAGGCACAAAGCACCCCTACTGATGTGGAATGAGAAAACATTTCCTATTCTCCCATTGGAAATCCTGAAGTACAGAATGGCTAAGCAACACATTTTCCAAAGGGATTTTTCGATTAATGTTTATGGGTTTTTGCATGTCTGACCCTAAAATATGCCTGAAAAAGTGTTAGAGAGAAGTTTTGGGTTCTGAAAAGGAAGAAAGGAAGAAAGTTGTAAAAATTTCTACCGGTCAGATGAAACAAGCTTTTCTGGTATAAAAAATGTAAATCTGTGTTCTGATGCTTTGCTGACTTCAGTATTTGCAAAACAGGTTTGTTTGGATTAATATATTTATTCATTTAATATTGCCTGCTTCCGGTTGATACTCTTTTACACATTTAATTAGCCAATTTCATTTATTAGCATGTTTGCTTGTAATTGTTAATGACTACATAATCCAGACTAAACTGGGCTTTCAGTGTGCTATGCACTATTCAAATTTATACTTATAGACAACCCAGCTCTACGTACATATTGATAGTCTAAATACTCACAAGAGAGACAAGATGAGGAGAGTCAAAGGGATACAAAGAAGTAAGCCTTTCCCAAGCTATTTAGGAAGGTAATGATAGACCTGCAAAGAAAACTTGCCTTTTCCATCCCCAGTAAAGAAGTCTAGTCACTTAACTTTTTGGCCTTTACTTTATTTTTCTAGTCAGCTGATTTAAGGACAGGTGATTGAAGAGATGCTGTTATACCTTCAAGTACAGATGGAAGAGGCAAAGTATGGAAAGCTACATTAGAACATGAGAGGTCTGCAAGCGAAGCACTCAAAAGTAATGATATGGAACAGAGTAATTTTCATGACATTGTATTCCATTCTTATGTGAACTCATACTGTTTTTCCCTTCATTGTTAAGAGAAAAAAGTATTCAACACTACTTTTTATGCCTATGGTTCAAAACTGTGGTTCCTGTATTTCATACTGGCCAAGCCCTGCACTGGATAAAAATTTTACTTTCTATCTTAGATTTTCATTTGATGCTCCGTTAGCTTTTAGTTTGCTTCATAAAGCATTCTATACTACTTGTAAAATACTCCCTGTTTAACCGAGAAGTGTTTATGATTCCCCATTTTGCTAACAAGTATCTGAAATGGAGACATCCTTAGGAACTCCCAGCAAGCCATACACAAAGACCCTGGCAAAGAAAGAGATAAAAGACAGATGTCCGTGAAACCATGAAACTCATCTCTACCTTGCAGCTGATCCTTATTCCATTCACTGCGCTATTTCAGTGCAAGAGGTAGTAGACATCATTCTGTTTCACAAAGCATCATTCAGACATTACAGAGTATAACACACAATACTCTCTATATCATAGCAATTCACTCTGTAGCTTAGACTTATTTGACACCATGTGTGTTCAGTGAATGAGGTAGTGATCCCACAGAAATAATATACTGTTGCTGCGTAATTAAGAATGCTACTACAATGCACATACCACAAGTGATTATATAAAATAACCCAAAGAGCTTCAGTTTTTATATTTTCTGGCTTTTTGATGATTCATTTAAGTTATGTCTAAATATTACAACGAAGCAGTATGTTAGACATCCCTGAGCAGGTAAGTTTACAATTACTTGGAGCAGCGCAGCCTCTGAAGCATGGCACTGCACCTGGGTAATTAGCTCAGGCGTAACCTCAGTCTGAAGCAGCTGTATTGCTTCCAGTTCCAGAGTTAGGTCATTTAGTGCCTGCTTAGAAATTGCTCCAACAGGTACATGTTTACAATTTCTTTTCTGTGGGAGGGAGGGAGGGAGGGAAGAAGAAAATACTCCTTTGTGCCAAGCCTGAAGTAGGTAGGCAGATACTCTCACTGCCTTCTACAGAATTTGGAGGGAATCGGGACATCCCCAAAGCCCTGTCTCCTCAGCAATTCATATCCCACCATTTCCTGTTAAAGCTGAAATTCCACTGAACCTTGCTGTATGTGCATATGCACATCTAGCAGAATCCTGAAACACCATGTATTCAATGGAAATTTCCTGTCAGTTTATATATGTTGTCAGAGCTAGCTATAATAAAGAAACCACAAGTTATTTGCTTTAATCTTCAACAGAACACCACGGTTTTGGCAGGAGATACTTTCATCAGAAAGTTTATAACCACCAGTTGTGGATGTTTTCAGCTAACAGGCATATGTCAAAGATAAATACAGTTTAATTATAGCATGTGTGTTTATTCTTTATTAGTGAATTTGATTTTCACTAAACATATTTAGTAATCAAGGAAAAAAAATACTCCTCTAATTTGCATCATCAACTTATAATTAATTCATTTAGCTCTCAGCCTTATTCATTCCCTGGAAAATATTTTCCCAACCTACTCAAATACATACCTTACTTTTTCAGAACAAAACACTGGAGTAAGCAGCTGACACAGAATATGCTTATTAAGCAATATACTTTAAAACATATTTTGCAAGGATAGTCTTTTCAAATACCAGAGCTCTAACTTCTCCAGCAGTTTAACTGCTGCTTCTCCATCTTTGAAGCCGCTACTGCTTCTACTGCTACAAAACTTCTCCAAGTTCACAACTTTTAATACTATTAAAAAACAAAACAAAACAAAACAAAACAAACAAACAAACAAAACCCTGAAAATGAGAAGATGTTATCATATGGAAAAGAAAAATACTTCAAAAATCCATATAAAAAATTGAATCTCTAGTTGGGCAGGGAAAAATTTAATGAAATAT
>NW_010298807.1:63325-67512 GCF_000700745.2 Antrostomus carolinensis | reverse complement strand
GCGAGCACACATTGCCAGCTCATGTCCAGCTCATATCCACCAATACCCCCAAGTCTTTCTCTGCAGGGCTGCTCCAAATTCCTTCATCCCCATCTTATACTGATACCAAGGGTTGCCCTTTCCCAGGTGCAGGACCTTGCACTTGGCCTTGTTGAACCTCATGAGGTTCATATGAGCCCACTTCTCAAGCTTGTCCAGGTCCCTCTGGATGGCATCCCGTCCCTCAGGCGTATCAACTGCACCACTCAGCTTGGTGTCATCTGCAAACTTGCTGAGTGCATTCAATTCCACTATATATGCCACTGATGAAGATGTTAAACAGTACTGGTCCCAGTATGGACGCCTAAGGGACACCACTTGCCACCAATCTCCATCTGGACATCGAGCCATTGACCACTACCCTGTGGATTTGACCATCCAGAAAACTCCTTATCCACTGAACAGTCCACCCATCAAATCCATATCTCTCCAATTTAGAGAGAAGGATGTTGGGAGTACCAACGTGTCAAAGGCCTTGCAGAAATCCAGATAGATGACATCTGTAGCCCTTCCCTTGTCCACTGATATAGTCACTCCATCATAGAAGGCCACTTGGTTGGTCAGGCAGGACTTGCCCCTGGGGAAGCCGTGCTGGCTGTCCCAAATCACCTCCCTCTTCTCTATGTGCCTTAGCATAGCTTCTAGGAGGGTCTGTTCCATGATCTTCCCAGGCACAGAAGTGAGGCTGACAGGTTGGTAGTTCCCAGGGTCATCCTTTCTACCCTTTTTAAAAATGGGTGCAATGTTTCCCATTTTCCAGTTCAAGGATGTTGCCAATAATAAAAATATCAGCTTATACTTGTAATGTTGAGTGCACTACATATGACACAATGAACTGAAGATACACTGAAAAAAAATCATTGTGCGCCAAAGGGCATGGTTGTACTGGAATGAGTTTGGAAATTACTGCCCCTTAACTGGATGTTGAACCACGTAAGTGGAAGTGAAGTGAAAATGCCAAGTGAAAATAGCTCTTCTATTCCAGGACAAGGACAGGAGCTTAACCTATGCAAAGGCAGCTGAGTTTGTAGTGAAACTATTATGTCATGCTTTCATGAACTGATTGGGAAGCTCTGCCAAATAATTGACTCACAGACTGCCTCAAAATCATTTTAGGATTTAAGTTCCTGTAGGAGCCAACTCACTCCCTGCTGGTCACCCAACCGTGTCCATAGGCAGGGACTTGGCGTGCACTGGGGACTAGATTGTCTTAGCCCCACTTCAGCATGTTCAGGACTGCCCCAGCTTTGGATGTGCTTTCCTACGTGAATGAGCAGCTATTCCCACAGCTAAAGTGAATATAGCAGTGATTCTGCTGCAGGAAATAATTTATTCTTCTGGAGACCAGCCTAGCCAGATGAAAGGTGGCCTTGCCGGCAAGATATGCTTGGATAAGAGTCAGGATCCGATTTCTAGCTGTGCTACAGATTTCCTGTCTGGAGCTTGGCTAAGTTGTTCAGCCAGTTCAAGCCTCACATTAATTTCCCATATTTGTAGTATGGATAATAGTACTCCCTTTATTCACAAAGGAATTCTGTGGATAATACATTAAATGCTTATGCTGTTCTCAGATGTTATGGTGAAAAGAATAAAAAGGTTATACAAACCAGCAAGTAAAGCCAGTATTCAGGACTGGCCTTTACTTTGTAAAGCAAGGCTATACTAATGAGTAATTAAAACCCATCCTAATAGTTGTTCATTATAAAACACCTCCTCCCCAAATTAAGTGTCCTATCTACTGGTAGACAATAACTGAGAGCAAGAAGCACAATTAAATACGTTGATAGCAGGGCTTGACAGGAGAAACAGTCAGCAAAGAAACTATGCTAATGCAGTCACTGTTGTCTCCAGTTGCTGCAGAGAACAGAATTTGTTATTTCACACTGTTTGGCTCTGTAGATTTGGAGTCAAGACTTGGCAAAAAGATGGGTGCAATAAAAAACCCAATTTACTTTAGGTTGGAGATTGGTAGTCTAAAAGGTACCAGCCTGTCTATTTGATGTAGAGCAAAACCCAGAATTTTCTACCAAGTGGGATCCTGTTTCACAATATAACCAGCCCATTACCTTTAGCTTGTGCGAGTCCAGTTACTTTGTATAAACTATGCACACCTTACTAACGACTGTCTCCTTGAAGAGGAGCTAAAAGGTTGTTAAAAGGAGAACGTCCTGCCCCAGAAGGCAGCGAAAGCTGGATGATTGCCCAAGAGGATGAAGTCAGCAAGAATCTGCAGTAACTGGGGGAAAGGTAAATGCATCAGGGGGAAATCATGACCACCGACTCAATTAGAGACTGAAGAGACTTACCCCCTCCTGTATTAGAGCACACACTGTGAATGCTCTGTGTACTGCACTCTTAAAAGGTAAGGAGAGAAGTCTGAGCCAATCATACAGTCGAACAGTAATGCATATGTATAGTGGGTGGAACAAGCTCATCAATGCTGTATAAATGTGTGAAGTTTTGCAAACTCGGTGTGCCAGCTTTGTGGAATACCACCTGGCGCCCGTATCTGTGCAAATACCGACTGTGTATATTGGCATCTGCACACTGGGTAAATGACCCGCTTTGGGACTACATTGACACCTCACCACTCATGATATATCCAGGAATTAGTTCTGGTCTTTGGACTCATTAAAAATTATTCATGTGAAAATTATTTAAATACAGCTAGTGGCAGTGACTTACTACTGCTAGCAATGAGTTTCCTTGAGGGAAAGGAAAGGTTTCAACCTTATAACATAGCTGCACACATACCTGCCAGATTCCTGCTAAGGCCAGACAGGGCACTGAGTGCACTGACAGGCCTCACCCTGACCAGTCTCACCGGGAGCCCACACCCTCTGCCCATGGGCCTTCATTTCTGCCTGGGCTGCATTGCAGGTTACCTGCTTCCAGCTGTGGTACAGCTGTGAACGTGTCTGGCCATGGACCAACACCCTGCCCTGGCCTTATGACCATGGTCCTGCTCCGTCATGGCCCTGACCAGACACACCCTGGGCTGTGTCTGACCTTGGCCCTGACCTGAACCCCACTCAGGCACTGCTGTCCTGCCTGGCTGGCCTCGGCCCATCCTTGTCCCCAGGGAAATGCCCAGTGCTCGGGACTGGGGCTACCTCACTGCCCCCACCGCCCCTGCTCCTGACGGGAGGTGGGATGGGGCTGGCTGAGGGGCCTCTGCCCTGCTGCCCCATGGGGACCTCCCGCAGCGCCCACTCTGCAGAGCTGGGCCCGTGGCTGCACAAGGCTTTGCCCTACAAACCTGGCCTGGCTCTGGGCTCTGACCCTCCCACAGCCCTGGCCCCTGCCTAAACTTCAGGCTTCTGGGGGGCTTCAGGGCTCTTCAGGGGCCATCTAAGAATCCCCTCTTTGCCCCCCCAGTAAGGCTGTCAAGCCCCTGGGGCTACTCAGAATCTGCCTGAGCCCCCCCACCTGGCTGCAATCCCCCTGCCATGTCCCCTTCCCATTTCCCTGTCCCTGCCCTGGCTCTGTGTCCCCTGAAATGCCCCCTACACCCCACAGCAAGTAAATCACAGCAAGTAAGTCCCATCTGAGTCGGCATCTCTGTCAGGTGGGAGGACACATCCCTCCAGGCAGCGGGAGGCTGTGATGGCAGGAGCGGCCTTGCTGGCCCTGTCCAGCCTCATGGGAGGTCTCCCCCCTCCATGCCTGCCCTGGGGACCCACCTCAGCTCAGGGCAGGGTCCCCAGTCCCTGCCAGGGGACACCCCCAGGTGTGAGCATCTCCTGTCACCTTGAAGCTGTGCCAGCCATAGACCTTGCTGGTCTGGACCCTGAACCGCAGGCTGACAGCCCAGCTCAACCTGAGTCTGGCTACATCACCATGGATGGGCTGGCAGCCGCTGGGCTGTATCTGACCCTTGTCCCCGGGTCCCTGTCACTGGGACAGACCCTGCCCTCAGAGCTGTCTCCTCACCATGACCTTGTCTGGCTGACCCTGGCTGCTGCCACTAGATCTGCCCTGCCAGCCCTGCTATCAGCTCCTGGCTCCCCAGCCCTCCCTGCACCCTGACTATGCCCCTCATGCCGCCGAGAGGATGAACTACAGCTTGCTAACAGCATGATTTTCTTGGATTTTGATCTTTACAGTTGAGTTAGTGTGGCACAAATAGAGTTGATAGAAGAAGAGAA
>NW_010298807.1:6323-63302 GCF_000700745.2 Antrostomus carolinensis | reverse complement strand
TCATACAGCCACTGCACGGTCATGTCTACACATGCACTGCTGTGCTGAGCAAAACAGTCACTTAAGCACCAAACCCACAGAGCAAAATGGGAGCTGTAATAATTTTCCTTTGGCTACACGGGATATCAGCTTCAACAGCCCTGCAGCTCTCTACAGACCACAGCGTCCAGCCTACATTGTTCTGCACAGATGTTGTCCAAGTTGTCTCATGGAGCTGCAGTGTGCTCCACGGAGCAGCATGAACTTATTCTTTGTACCTTTCTTCTCTACCTTTCATTTGGGCAATCACAATCATCAATACATTCTTTCAAATTTATCACTGATAAGAGAATATGAAATTTTAGCAGTTACTCTTTTATAATAATAAAAAAATCGGATATTTCCAGGTTGTTCACATAAATCATGTGTGGGAAGAATGAACCAGGGAGATAAGGTGAAGGGAGGCAACCTTGATAGGGAATAGCTGAAATAGATACCAGTTAATTTCCAGCTGTAGTATTTAAGTTTAGAGAGAAATGCAAAGGAATTTTGTCACCAAAGGTTATGCAGTAGTTGCATTAAACAAGTAGTAATTAGGCAAAAGCCCAAAGCACTTATACAGATACATGTTCTCTGCTTGCCACACTAATTCCTAGCAATACTAAGGCCTGCAAGGACGTAGCAAACATTCAAGACTTGCTTCTGTTTTTTAATTTCCAAGAGTTACTCAGTCGCATAAAGCATGGAATAACAGTTGATTCAGCATATTGCTTTCTACTAATTTTATAGAAAATGTAATACCTGTTGTAAAACTTCTTACTGATTTTTTTCCTGCTTTCTCTGCTCCACAAGCAATGTAAAGATTTGCATGGCAGGGTATGTGGAGCAGTAAAGAAATGTACATCCTGTACATCTGGGGTTTTAACAGTGCTGCTAAGTATAGTGTGTTGGGAGCACACATTCTCAACTGAACTTTCAATTTCACTGCAAACCAAACATTTTTTAAAAAGTTCATTCACATTTCATACTAAATGTTGGCTGTTTTCCTCATGCAGGCATTACCGTCCTTTTATGTATTTTTTTTTTTAGAAACAAACTATTTAAACTTAAAGGAATACAGATGCAGAATATGTGTCAAGGTCCTGTAGCAAATACATCTAGTGGTACTGTGAATAAGTAGTTCAACCAGAATTCTGAATATGTGAAGGAACAGTATAAACATTACGCTACAGTGCTGACTGGAGTCACCGTATTATTACTGAAATAAAAAAAAAAAAACCCCAACTCTCCAACCTTTGAAATGGTTGCATGTCCCATCTGGACATGCATATCTCATCTGGAAAAGTTGGTTCCTTAACCCACAAGGGTTTATACTCAGCTGGGTTAGTGACCCGTTCTATTGCTTCCTTTATTTCCCATTGTTGGTTTGCATCCAGCATCTGGGGATATGGAAAATAAGAATCAGATACACGGAAGGATTCTGTTGACATTTTTCTGTCAAACTCTCATAAAAAGAGCTGCAAAATTGATATGAAGTGGTAGAAATTCATGAAATGGAAAGGAAATGAAAAGCTGGAATTGTCATTCTGCCTGTATTGTACCATGTTGCAATGACTATAGCAATATCCAGACTAGGTTTGAACCAAGCAGATCATGAGCTGTAGGAAGCAGGGTAGTCTTCCGTGGGAATAAGTGTATCTTGGCAGCATATACGCGAGTAAAACACCTAAGACATGGACATGGCTACCTGAAATTTTCTTGATGAAAAAATGCAATAGTTTAAATAAGATGAGTTTCTCAAGCAGCCTTTCTCTCCCACACAGGAAGAATTTTTCTCCCTACAAAAAGTGAAACATCTGAAAATAACACCACAGTTCCTCTGCAGGCTCTTCAGGTCCTTGCCATCCTGTATTCAGAGTTCCTGGTTTTCATGATACGTGGGATCTCATGAAAGCTCCGTGCTGCACTGCAGCACCCAGAGTAGGTCTGCAGCTGTGGCATGCCAGGGAACACATGGGGCAAAGGATCTAGCCCATAGCAGTCAAGAGAGTAATATTTCCAAATCAAAATGTGTCACAATTATTGCTTTTCATTCAAATATTTTAGTTTGAAAAACTTCTTTTCTGGTTTATTTTTGGCCAAACATCAGTGAAAAAATATTAACAGGCTTTACTGTGGAAGCCTCCCTGGATATAAAAGGCACCTTAAATCTTCTAGAAGACAATCCTGGAAGTGGGGTTCCCCCACAGACTTGAATGGAAGTTCTGGCACAGAAATACAGGATAATATTCTCAGTAATACATCTACTTTGGTCACGTCCAATACTGATCTTTGTTGATATTTATCAACATTTGTTGCCATCATTATTCAGGATTTGACGAAGGAAGAAAAAAAATCTGTCAAGAAATGTATATAATGAGATATTTCATCTAATGTTTTTAGATGGAAAATAACATAGTACAGTATCAAAAAGTGATATTCACCGTTATTTCATCTGGGCTGATAATTTCTCATGTAAATTTGCATCTGCAAATGTCATCCTGCAGTTCTGCACCCTCCTTTACTTTGAACCTAGATGCTTATTTGGAACAAAATATAGATGACTTCTGAATGATTAATGCAGCAGTAAACAAATCCATAAACTAGAATTTACAATTTCAGCATCACTGTCTTACAAAAAGAACTTTCTTATTACTTCTCTTCCCTTGTGAGTAAGCTTCATCCTACTCTAAAAATAAAACAGCAATGTATTTTCATAAATCAATGGAAACATTTATCTTAATTTGTGATCAGCCCTCAGCTTTGCCATACCATTACTGTTTTCCTGCAATGCAGCATTATGCAGTGGTAGAAGGGGAAGTTGTCTGAGAGAGATACAGAAGCAGTCATCACTGCTCATACCATAGACCTGGAGGAGTTAGACTAGGTCTGGTCCATCTGTTCAAAATATAAGGAACAGAAGAATAACACTCAAGACAAGTGTTTACCTTGTCCAGCCTTCTCTCAAGGCCTTTGTGTGTTAACTGCAAGCAAAGTTACATCAATTATACATCTCCAAATAACTCAACCACACTGCATCTAGAATAATATTAGTTTACACATTTTCAGGATAAGAATAAGTTTTTTATTTCTTCGTAGGAGTTAGCAGAAAAACATCAGAAAATGAGATTAGATATATGAATAACATCCAGCTGAACTAAACCCCTCAATTTAGCTAACATATGATAAATTTTTCTAATCCAGGTATAAACGTCCCATGACTCACCAACACTGTTTCTAGATCTACTAAGGCATATATTCCCAGAAGATAAATCCCAGCTGTATTAATAAATGTGACACCAATAAACTGTCCAAAGCTTTTACAATATTTCACAGAAAGCCAAGCACGTGCATATCTCTCTGGCAATAAGGAGGCTGCTTTACAAAGGAAGCGAAGGGCCCTCGGCTGCTGATGTTTTCAGAGTATCCCTCAAAACCAAGGCAACCAGGAGTTCTAGAAGAAACCAGCCATTATCAAACTTTTGAGGTTCATGTTGTCTGTGAAGGAGACATCCCCATCTCCCATCTGTGAAGTTACTGCAGGTTAAGGAAACTGCTTCTGAACATAGCTATCCAAGCACAGATTCTATTTGTTTTCATTAATACTCTTAATGATCACACTTTTGGTTAATTCACGTTGCTCTCCTGAGTATCCCTATGTGCATGAGCTCCTCGCTTAAACCAACACAGCTACACCTGTGCAAACTCGCTGTTATACACAATATACCAACATAAAGAGACATCCATTTCTACCTTAATATGTTGTTCCCAATATTCATATTCCTTGGGTATATCCTTGATCATAGACAGGGCTGTAACACTCTCTTACTGGGAAAATTACTTAAATGGCATTGGGCCTGCTTTTTACCTCCCAAAATGGATCTGCAAAGTTACGTTTTTACTCAGTCCAGCAAAACTTCTAAGTGTTTAGGAGCAAGCAGTGAAAATTAATCATCATCTGTTAGCATTTTCCCACTTCACATATCATTTAAAATCTTACTATTACAGGAGAGAACATTCAAACCTGTTTTAAGTGCTGGTCTGAATAGCCCAGCCAGGCACAAGATCTTGTATAAGCCAGATATCTATGCTTCAACATTTGCTGTTCTGAAGCAGATGAGGATAGCTTCAAGTCAGACTATGTTTTAGTCAACAGAGGATTATTTTGTTAAATAGTGCATCAAAGCATGTTCTTTGGGGAAACTGAAAGATTGGAGGTGTTTTGCCTTCTTTTTTTCCTTGAAAGCCATAATTTTAATCAAACAGATCAATTTTGCTGGATAAGCCTTTCCCTCTTCTCCCTAGCTGTTTCACTGCATGAGAACTGCAAAAGAGATAGATACTTGGAAGAAGCAGAGAACAGCACAATCCCCTTGCTAACCCAACGCAAAGAGGTATATATTAAAAAGTCACCAATGTAGCACAAACCGAACGTCTGACTTTGCACTCCTGAAACATGTGAGGAGATGCTAGCATCACCAGGCTTCAACTCACACCATCCGCTTCCCATTCTTTAAGAGATGCAGAGTAATGGTTTTCATCAGGTACACATCTGTTTAAGCTCACCGCTTTCCTTTTTTCCAAGCAGGCCATTTTGTAGTATTTCTGGAGGGGAACAAGTATAAATATCAAGTTACACTGAACAACAACTTCTCACCCTCCAGATTCCATCATTACAGTTGTCCCTCCAACCTGTCTTGGTCTCACAGACTGGTGGTGTATTCCTGAGTGAGCTACTCCCACCAAAACTGATGAGACAACTCAAGGATTGGGAAGATGGAAGGTACTAAAGTCCAGCTTTGAAGGAAAGAAGGCTTACCATAAGATTCTTCATCTGTTAGTACATAATAATATATCTGACATCCACACAGAATAGCAATTGTTTGGCATCCTGATTCATGGATGACATATAACATAAAAAGGCATAGCATAATAAAACAGTATGATGAAAAGAAGAGTAAGTAATGCTAGTCACCTGAGGAATGGCTGTCAATCTTTTCCCTATTTCCCTGAAGCAAGCAGGGAGTTCAAACAGCAGATATTCTAAACCTTCCTCCCCAATCACTTCATCAGCCTGTGTTGCACTGCCAAACGTGTGTGTGTGCCTAATTTCATAGCTGTGAGTAGTTGATAATAAGACCTTCTGAGCTTCTTTTTAAACTGTCTCCAAGCAGGAGTAAAAAATTAAATAAGAAAGCCAAGTCACACTTTTCAGCTGTCAAATTATGACAGAGAATCATCCCCGTTGTCACACCTCCTGCTGTCAGGAAAGGAAAAAACAGGTTATTTTAGAACAGGTTCTTTTAGATTTTAATACTGAATAGAATTCCCCCAAAATGACTGATCACTTCATCAAACAGATCAATACACAAGGCCTAAACATTTGCTACCAGACAATGGTAGCATATGCAGTTCAGTTACTGAGGTTTTTTTTTTCAGTAAGGAGTTATTTTTGGGAAAGACCCCTCAGCAATTAAAAAAAACCCCAAAGCCTCTGATTATCCAGACTTAAAGAAAGGCAGTTCCTTCTCCAAATCATAAACAAAGACCTACAAATTAAAGCACAATTTTTCAGTGCACAACTTCCTGTTAGCAGTAGGCATCAGTTCCCACTGCCACCTCTGATGCTGGAGCCGGACAAGACAAACTGCACAGCTTCCCCAGAAGAAGGGCTAGTTTGTATCGCTGCATGACGGTAGACACATGAAGAGGGTATGTTGGGAGGCAAGGACATCTCTGAACAGAAAGTACACCCACCACCAGGGAAACAGCTTCTGTCTGAAATGAGCTGTAAGACCATTTTAGTTTGGACACCAACTAAAACATGTACTCTTCTAATACAGTTAAAAACAATAGACTGGAAATCTTAACAAGATTTCCTTACTATGTCGACTAGCAACTTCCACATAAACTAGGAAACAAAACAAATAACAGGAACCACATGGGTGCCATAAAATAGAAAATAGATGATTTTTTTGTTATGAGGAAGTGGCATGAAGTGAAGAATGTTTACATTTGGCACACAAAATTTATTACTGACACCAAAACAATGTGGTTCTCAACCTCAAGTTTGAGAACATTTGACACTTTCCCCTGAAAGTTGGACTTGGAAGTGTTAGGTTTTCGGTTGGACTTGATGATTTAAAGGTCTTTCCAAACCAAAACAATTTTATGATTCCATGAAGATAATTAAGGATTTGGCATCCTTCTTAACCTGGTTTCATTATGGAAGCAGTATTGGTGGGGTGATTATTAAAAAAGTAAAAAAACAAACAAAAAACAACCAAAAAAACCCCTCACACCAGCTATCTGAAATGGTGACCTTCCCTCCAGCGCCCTCCCTTGCTGTATATCCTCATCATACGAACTATCCTTTCAACAGATAAGATGCCTCTCTGTGAATTTTTTGATGAGCTGCTTTTTTGGGCTGTATTATGCTCTTGGACTTTGGCAAGCCGAAGGCTGCCAATTGCATTCACAAGCAATGATACGTGAAGGCTCAATCCAGCAGAGCAGCAGAAGTGAAGAAAGGAGTGGATGCTGGCAGGCTGGAGCCAGTGGGACTCAAACCCGCTCCCCCCCTGCAAGCTCTACAGTCAGGGTAGTGTGGTGGCATGTCCCAAGCCACACGGTACATCAGCATGAACAGCAGCACTTCCAGCCAGTGCTAGCTACAGCTTTTTGCTCTTTCTGTCCTCTTAAATAAGGTCTGCAAATAGCAAGCACGTCCAACTGTGCCTGTCAGGATATAGCCACAGCAACATTGTACCAGGTATTATTTGTCCTGCAGGGTTCTGAAGTGCGAGTTCAGGACTAGGACTTCACAATACCAAGGGTTTTAAGCTTACAGAGCAAAAGGCCAATTTCTGCCACAACCTAAAGTGTTACCTGGCCTACAAGTGTGGAGAGGTCACGACTGTGGGTTTGTAGGATTCTGTAATACACAAGGACATGGAAACTTTATCCTCTAAATTTCTCTATTTTATTGCATGTTACCACAAATACCACAAAAATCACTACAAGCAAGTACACTGCCACAAAAATCACCACTATTAGTATGAATGAATCAAGCTATTACAAATTACTATCAGCAATCAATAACATAGTATCAATCATGGGTATGGTATCAATTAGCAATAGCATCAATCAGTATTTTAGTACAACCAGTAACAGCAGCAGCCAGGTAGCTATGTACTATCACAGATTACTACATCTCATCATTAATAAAGCAAATTTATCAGCAATATAAAAGCAGATATATTTATGATAGTTACTTATATGAATATATATATATAATAACAATATGAAATGAATTGGACAGATTTCAGAAAGAGCCAAGCCATCCCAAAAGGGAGGAACAAACAGATCCCAGAGGGGGACCAACCGTCCACAAAAGAGGGGAGGACAGATTGAGTCAGTAAAACAGCAAATGGAGTTCCGCTTCCAAAACGAACTGCATCACAGACTCTGGTTTCAGCCAGACATCCCTGGGGAGAGCCCAAGAGCTCATAGAAAGCTTGTATGGGATTCAACCAGGAAGTTCTCAGAAAGAAAGAGGGTCTATTTTGGATACAAGTTAAGTCCTTTTTATGTAACAGAGACATAAGAGGGAGTAGGACATTGAGCAGCTAATAGATGCTGTTAATTTCTATTTTTCACCTGTAACAGCCAATAGATGATGCCGTTTTCTGCTCCTTCAGAGCAAATTTATTTTTTCAGACTGTTTTCTACATTCTCAGACAGTAAATTGCCGTTACAGTCCCTTGTTTTGCACTTAGCAGTGGTGTCTGGATGTCTCTGGTTTCTAGGTATCATAGCTGCACTTCAAAGAGGCCAGCTGCACTTTTCAAGGATTTTTTTTTTTTTAATGGTTCACAGAGCTAGTCCCCAGGCTTGCAGTTCCAGGCTGGCAGCCCTTTCTTTGTCAGTATTTTTGAGCAGACAATATCTTTTGTTCAGTAATTTCCCCTTCTAACCAGGCTGTCTTTATGTCTGCTCACATCATTGCCTAAATAGGTTATTTTTACTATCCAGTTACATGCTAAGTATACAATATTTGCCTCTCAGATCAACAGCATATTCAGTAGGGAAGTGGCTAAAATGTTAAAATCTCAGATTAAAATCTTCAAGTAAGAAAGATCAAATCAAGAGAAGCACATACAGAGAAACACCTGATAAGCAGGGCTAGGCAAAACCCTTTTATTTCAGAAATGCCAGAGCTCCAACAAAATGAAATGTTCTGACCCATTCCACCACTAAGCACTGTGCAGTGGCTACAGTTTTCCATCCTCCAAAAATTAAGCATCTGCACAGTCTGCAAGAATTCATCAATGCCTGCACTTTATTTGATAATTTAAAGCTAAACATATGTATAAATCACTGCAAAATCAAGACCAGAAGTGCAAATGAGGGCAATCAGGAGCAGAGAATCTCTCTGAATTAACGAGCATTCTTGTTCTGGGATCCCATGAGCATTACCTTTCCGTCTCACTAGGCACACAGAGCAGTCAGGACAGCAGCTACGGCCAAGTGCACAGCACCCTTCTCTGGTCCAATCTGTTGAGCAAACCAATGTGCATCCTCCAGTATCATCCACAGTGGTTTGATACTCACCAGTGTCTCAGTTTCTGTTAAATGACATTTTGTTCAACAGAGCTTAAAAGACAGCACTATTAATAACACAGCAAGGGGAAAAGTCACTGATACTGGGAAAAAAAAAAAAAAAGGAAGAATCTGTATTGGCTAAAAATGAGGAAAGAAGTAGACGCTGAAATGTGCAACTTGCATCAAATACCCACCTGGAACTCTCTCAGTGGTCACTTTCACACTGGCTTGCCTTAGCACCAGGTATGTTCCCAATTTCCAAGAACAAAAATTGGAATATTTTGTGAAAATGCAGAACTATATGTTCATCACTATCCTTTTCACAACAGCACCTCCAATGTGTCTTATCCAACAGAGCTGCCTGTTGCTGGTGGACTCTCTGTAGAAGCCTCCAAAGTTGTTGACGATTTCTCCCATGTCTCTATTGACCACATGAATGAAGAAAGCCTTGACAGCACATATGAATGCAAAGCAGAGCAGAATTTACTGCCTCATTACAGCCAAATGCCTGTAATAGAATGACTGAGGGCCCTGTGACTATCAGGTCTCTCAGCTGAAGCTTTGAGAAGTAAACTTTTCTGACAGTCTATGAATTTGAAGTATCAGCATGGAATTATTGCTACAGGTCCTGCTAAAAAGTTTGTCCCCATCTTATAGGCTTCCTTTAAGGACTGAAAGGCTGCAATAAGGTCTCCCTGAAACCTTCTTTTTTGCAAGCTGAACAACCCCAACTCTCTCAGCCTTTCTTCATAGAAGGTGTTCCACCCTCTGAGCACTCCAGAACTGGACGCAGTACTCCAGGTGGGGTCTCACCAGAGCAGAGTAGAGGGGCAGAATCACCTCCCTCGACCTACTGGCCACACTGCTTTTGATGCAGCCCAGGATGTGGTTGGTCTTCTGGGCTGTGAGCGCACATTGCTGGCTCGCGTCCAGCTTTTCATTCACTAGTACCCCCAAATCCTTCTTGGCAGGACCTGTCTGCGTCTCAGGTCCTCTGCTGTTCCTACCTGCACCATGGGAAGAACAAGCCATCCCACTTCCCTTGAATGTGATGAATCATGTACTACAGTGGCTGAGGTCATTTATGTGCCGCATGAGGAGAGGCTGAAGTCACTTGGTTTGTTGAGCCTGGAGAAGAGGAGACTGAGAGGAGATGTCATCGCAGTCTATAACTTCCTTACAAGGGGAAGAGGAGGGGCAGGTGCTGATCTCTTCTCTCTGGTGACCAATGATAGGACCAGGGGAAATGGCAGGAAGATGTGCCAGGGGAGGTTTAGGTTGGACATTAGGAAAAGGTTCTTCACCCAGAGGGTGGTGGAGCACTGGAACAGGCTCCCCAGGGAGGGAGTCCTGGCACCAAGCCTGACAACATTCAAGAAGCATTTGGCCAAGGCCCTCAGACACATGGTCTGAATCTTGTGACTGTCCTATGTTAGGGCAAGAGTTGGACTCTTGTGGGTTCCTTCCAACTCACAATATTCTGTGATTCTATGTATCTAGGCAGGTTGTGCCAATCACATTTCGCTCATGACAGAGAAGGGTGTTCAGCAACTTATAACAGACCAGGTGGTACACAGACTCCGATCTTAGGCTGACTAAACATAATGGCTTATCCTTAAAGGAGCTTAAAATAACTGAGGATGTGCTTGCCAGATTGCTAAGTGATTTATTTTTTCTTTTTTTTAAATGTAGATGTTTATGTAAGAAACAATTGCAAAGTTAGACTGAAGGAGGAAAAGGCGTGATATAATAAAGTCATAGGCTTTGTGGGCTTTTAGTTGATTGCTTAGAGGATTTTGACATATTCAGCAGTGTCAGTGAAACACCAGACTTCAGTGGTAAAGAAGGAATTGCTCATTCTATGGTCCAGGGCACTGACTGACTGGAAGGACACTAGAAAGCCCTCTAAAGCACTGCTGCAAACCAGTTACGTACAGAAGTTACATCTAGTAACAGGGATCTTCTAGACAGGGATCTTCTTGACAGGGATCTTCAAGAGAGTCCAGCGGAGGGCCACAAAGATGATGAGGGGCCTGGAGCCTCTGCCTTACGAGGAGAGGCCGAGAGAGCTGGGACTCTTCAGCCTGGAGAAGAGAAGACAGAGAGTGGACCTTATCAATGTCTATAAATACCTGAAGTGCAGGGGCCAAATGGATGGGTCTGGGCTTTTTTCAGTAGTACCCAGTGACAGGACAAGGGGCAATGGGCAAAAACGGGAACACTGAAAGTTACATGCCAACTTAAGGAGAAACTTCTTCACTGTGAGGGTGACAGAGCACTGGGACAGGCTGCCCAGAGAGGTTGTGGAGTCTCCTTTTCTGGAGATGTTCAAAACCTGCCTGGACACTTTCCTGTGCAACCTGCTGTAGGGAACCTGCTTTGGCAGGGGGGTTGGACTAGATGATCTCCTGAGGTCCCTTCCAACCCCTACCATTCTGTGATTCTAGTACGAGAAGGGAGCAATGACAATTGTAGAGGAACTCACGTACGTGCTTGCTGGGCACAACTGTTGAAATACTATCGCAGTCGCGTCCTGTTGTAACAAACTGCTTTACCTAGCAAAAGCCTCCTGCGCTCTTGGTTGTGCGTACCATGGTGTCTGAGATGCAGCAGCCCAGCAAGCTGGGAGGGTGGATGCCGCTGACAGTCACTGCCATCCTCAGAAGCTGAGATCAAGTGCTTACCCATACATGGGCTGTCTGTGTGGTGGCTAGCTGCAGCCCAGGGCCACCTGAGCTAGCACCAGGCTGAGCATGCCAGGGGCTGGCAGGGTTTCCCAGCTCAAGCTCCATGCTGTCTGCACATAATGATTGATACACCAGGTTTGTGGCAGCCAGATTGCTGTGCGGGGTCCACAGGACTTACCCTGGTTTTTCCATTCTTTTTTTTAAGTAGCTCAGGTGTCCATTGTGGGGCATAATGGGAAATTACTGTGGGGTTTTCTTAGGAAATCATCTCTCCAAGCTCAAGACCAGGAATCAGGGTTGGTAGGTTGGTAGGTGATGGTAAAAGCTGCCCATCTGAAAGGAAATTCCCAGTAGACCAAATGCTAGATTCTGGCTGCTGCTTGGTCATGGTCTTCAGCATGATCTTGGATAAGTCAAAATACTTCTTCCCTTGCCTATATTTGCCATTCAGAGATAATGAAACCAATCTAATCTGTGAAGTGTTTGAGTGAGAAATGCTATATATTAGGTAACAAGTGTTCTTGGGTAAGATGGCAGATGTCTTGAAAACCCTGAAGAGAGATGCTGCAAAATCAGTAGATTTCTGCCTGTTGCCTGGCATAAGTGTCTGCCTCGGGATGAACAAATGAGGGTTGTGCTATTTTGTTGATAAATGAAGAGCATTTGCACAAGGCAGGCTGACCTGTCAAAATGGATGTGTATCCTGCTATCTTCCTGAACGCCATTTGTCACCCCCAAGCTGCAGAGGGTCATTCTTTCATACCTTAATCATCAATTGAACTCGGGGGGCATATCTATTGCTAAGCATACGCACACTTAGTAGCAGTCTGAAAAGGCTGGGGCCATTCTAATGACAGTGGTGACAGAGATCATATTTAGTCTATTAGTAATCTACTTATTACAACCTTAAACCCAATGAAGCTATTAATTGAACCTCAGTTTTATATGGAAAAAGATCTCCCCTTGCAAATGGCAGTCCTTTGATAAAGGTGGCAAGAAGATTAAATGCCCAGATTTTGATGCAGCCACCTTAACAAATAATACCAAATTAAAATATAAATATGGAAACTATTTTTATTGTACTTGCAGTCTTTCAGCACAAAGGAAAGCATATACATTTACTCTAGTCATAAGCCAATTTGAAAGACAGTCATTGCAGAAGTAAAGAGAGCAATATAGAACAAAATTAAAACTCCAGTGAAAGTGATATGGATCTGACCTTGCTCTAATAAGGCTGCTTAATTTGCCAGGCACCTTTCATTTTAAAAAGGAAAAAAAAAAAAAAAAAAGAAAGATGGTACGTAATGCTGCTAAAGGCTTTTAATCTTTAATTCTGTGAATTCACATATGTGTTCATGCTATCACTGCACAGCCACATAATGGAGAAATAAAAGCCGGTCTGCTGTGGCAAAGAGCAAGCACCTAGGCTAGAAATGAGAGGAAAGGAAGGTGGGCAGAGGGTTGTAAGGGATGCAAGTCATCTGGTTGCCAGTTTCCATTCAGAAATCAGAGCCAACACTGCCTTTTCTTGGGAACTCTTCAGCATTTTTTTTTATCACAGACTTGGCCTCCTTGCCAGGACTGAACAGGGGATGCAATCTAGCATGGTTGTTTTGACTGTTTGACAACACACCTTGAACATCTCTGTGAGTGGTGTATTCCGCAGTTGCTGGAGGAGCAGGGAGCCGTCCTCACTGTTTTTATGATGAAGCAGTCTAAGTGACTAGTTCTCCTTATTTATAGCAGGAGTCATGCTGAACTGAGATTTATCCTTTATTGTTTTTGAAAGACCAGAAATGCTTCTTGACCCAGGAAATACAACCCTGGCACATCCACACACTGAAGCTGAGAGAAGGATCATCAGCCATGGAGGCCCTGGAAGCCTGCCCTCAATGAGAAAAAAATGTGGGGGTATTGAATGAATGGTAAATGCAGCAGCTGGCACCTGCTGAGGTCCAGGAAAGAAGTGAGTTGTTAGCATGCATGGGATGGATTTTCAGAGCCAAATGTAAGATGCACAGATCTATCCATTCCCCAGTACGCACTTATTGGTAGCCTTAGCTAGAGACTCAATAACCTAACAGCAGGGCACAAAGGAGCAGGGTGAAGTGCTCCTACTGGGAGTAGCTTTTTGATAAAAAAATAAATGGTTTCACAGCAGTCAGCTTCAGTATTGGTACACGACTGATTCATGAAGACTGCTTGCATTCAGGTTTCCCTTTTAAATTTCCAGTCTGTTCCTCAGACCCTGCTGAGTTTAACCAGGTAACTGTCCTCTCTCATTTAAGAACAAATTAAAAGGAACACAATGGGCAGCACGTGTTTCTACTCAAAGTAAATGAAATACTGAGAGATGGACAATGTTCTGTAAAAGTACACAGTGCTATGAATACTTTGATCCCCCAACAACAGTGGTTATTACAATTTGACAAAAAAATATGCCTTTAAATTAAAAGAGAACGTTAAAAATAAATAACCAACACGCTACGTACAAGAAGGACGTGTTTGCATGCAGAACTGACAAGGAGAATAAGCTCAAAGAGTAGGACCAGTATAGAACACAGGTCTCATGGGTAATGTCTGAACTCTGTTAAGTTCCTAGGTATGTCATACCCACATGGAAAAGAGAGAAACCTAACACAGAATCCTACGTTCACACAGATGCACTAGGAAAGAAGTGCTAAGCTACTCTCCAGCGTCAGAAATGCCATCACTCTGGGGCTGAGTTCCAGAGGCAAGCATCCCTGTCAGTTTGGGATCCAGGGACCAGTATGTCCCTGTATTGTTTTTTTTTTTCCTAAGAGCTGATCAAGATCCCCCTTACAAATTACACTAGAATGATGCTGTCTTTCTGTATTGGAACTCCCCAGCTAATACAAAGGGGCTCTGCTAGGAACCAGTCAGGGTGAGGTGGCCAGAATCACCACAGAGAACAGAAGCAGCACCTGGCATTAGCCTTGCTCCATTTCCACTGGCCACAAAGGAACAGACGCTCCCTGTATCAGTAGGGAAGAGTGCAGAGAGAAAAAGGAACTTGGTCCTTGAGCAAATAGTTAAGCATGTGGCTGTGACTGAAGTCCTGCTGTGGGTTCTGCTCCCACCTAGCAACGCCCTGAACAAGATCCATCAGCAATCCAGGATTCTTGATCAGAGCCCATGTTTTCCACTCTAGGACATTACATCAAAATAGATATAACCATTCCACGCTCATCTAATGCCGCTTCTGACCCCATCTGGAAAAGGTGTCTGCCAGACACGTGCACCGTGGAGGTTTACACCCGTGCACCGACTGCCAGCCTCCGGCAGTGCCTGGAAGATCAACAGCAGTCTTGCTCCTGCATTAGGGTCAGGCTGAGGTAGGTGCAAGATGTGCTGCTGTGAAGGCACCTGCATTTCTAGGCACATGCACCAAGTCCAAACACCTAATGCACAAGACAGTAGCTACTGGATGAATCACAATTCTGGACTTCAGCAGCTATCCACCCAGACCTGCTTACAGCGCCAAATCAGGTACTCAAATTTAATCTTAAATTCCTTAGCAAGGTGTGAGAATGTTTATGTCCTGCTTGCGATGTACTGCTTACTGTGAGTGCTCCTGTGATTTAAACCCAATATGACTGTTGAGCTCTAAGCGAAGTCTTGTGTGTTGGGGGGAAGTTGGCACAAACACAGACGTCTACAGCATCTTCACAGAAAAACTTAAAAACTGAGAAGTTTATTGGATTGAATAGATCAAAATAAATAACAAAAGTGGGGGCTCATTAAGTTTAGTTGCTTATATTAATTTATACTCATTCCAGCTGTGGATAATGCGTTTCAGAAGAAACAGTATTGTAGATGACTACAGGTAAGACAGGATTCCAGCTTGCTTCTACACATCAGCAAACTCTAGGAGATTTTCTTAAGGGGAAAAAAAAAACCCAAACCAAACAAAAACCAAAAGCAAACCACTTTTCCAAGGCTACTTCTCAGTGGTAATAGCTACTCACAAGCCTAGTGAAGTGACAATTCAGTGGTTGCAAGGATAAGAACATGGAAGGTTCTTTTGATAATGCTTTATGCTAAAGTAGGGACGTATTTTAACTGAATATTAGGATTGCACACATTTTTATGTTTGGAAGTTTACTCAAAAATAGTATGAAAATATTCTTAAAATACTACAGCTTGAAACAACGCATGACAAACAATCTGCAGGCCTAGCATGCAGAATGGGTATCACAAGGTTCTGATGGACATGGAGAGTACAGATTACCAGAAATTACATGATTGTTGTCATTAAAAATAGTAAAACATTAATTACATTACAAGAAATACTAAAAATACAGTAAACTTTGCAGTTTGTAGATTCTGTAAGAAGAATGGTTTTAGTGCTGTATTAGTTATTACTGAAACTCAAACAGTACTAGCTCCTTAATCTACAGTGGCACTGTATATACATGTCAGGATCTGCGGTTTGAGTTGTACTGGTCATTGAAACAGGTAACATTCAATGAAGTCGAGATAAAACATCAGCTATCACAAAAACAAATGTATAAAATTCCCTGAAAAATTGCACAGAAGTCAACAGTGGCTGCTAATCCCAGATGAAGCAAGAGAGGAAATGTGTTTGCCCTGGAGCACGGCAGTGGCTGCCAGCTGAGCGTCTACACTGGACTTGCTCTCACAAGAATCCCGTCTGCCTGTCCGTCCATCACGAGGGTTAGTTTTAAGTCTAGACAGAATTGGTTTAGCCCATTCCTGCCAAGAACTTCTGTTTAACCGCTCTAGAAAATGTCTCCCTTTTCACAGCAATAATGCACCATGAACTCGGCATCTTGTATGAAAGTACATTAAAATAGTTTACAGAAGATAAAAATACACCCAAAACTCATGAAGGTTTTATTCTCCTCGATATGAAGGCTACTCTGCCTTTGTTCCCCTCCCCCCCTTCCTCAAATACGCAGATGCAATCAAGGAGAAATTTATTTTGAACCAATTCTGCAAAACAGTTCAACAATGCCATACTTTATAAAAATACTTAGTTACATAATTATTACTATTTATATAAAAAGTGTGAATGTGAATTTTAAACTCTGTTAGGGTAAGAACCACATCAAGGTCTTCAGGTGAAACAAATTTTCATAAACATACAAACTCTTTTGGAGAAGTCTTATAATACACAACCATTTACAATGAACACGTTCATTAAGTTAGTGTTTTATTCCTTTACTATACAAGTGTTATTACAATGAACTGCTCCATTCAGTAATTAAAAATCCAAACAATGCCAGTGTCATTTTTGGCATTTTTTGTTATAGCTGTATTAATACATAAACTCATATGATTGTGTTACTAATTTTAAAATATTTAGAAAAATTAAAATTCCGTTTTTTTTTTTTGGGTTTTGTGATTATTTTTTGTGTGTGCTTTTTTTGTTTTATTTTTGTTTTTCTTACATAAAGCCCTTTTAAAATTTGATAACCACAGATGTATAGGTGATGAGCAATGATGAGGGAAAATGAAAAATGATGGCACTGTTCTTACAAAGATCTGTTTGGTAGTTGGATTCAATGTAGTGTAAACCCATGAAGAATGTTAAGTTTAGTACCAGAACTGTATTATCAGCTTTTCTGAAATGCATTTGTTGGATAGTTGTACAATGGTAATATGAATTCCAACCTGGTAGCAAAGTTTAGTGTTTCAAAATTAAAGTACAGAATTTCAAGAACCTCATGCAAATTGTTGAGTAAAAGACATGATGTTATTGCTTGATATGTCAGTAGCCAAAGAAAATAAATCTAGATGTAGTGTCAGCTGGGCTGAATGCCAGCAAATCTCAATGTCATTATATTCGGACAATATTAAATATATTTTATCCCTTTAGTTTTTAAACTTTCACATTTTCTTTTGTTTATTTTCAGTTAAATAATTCTGTAGGAAGGGCAGAAGCGGGAAGAGCAACTGCGTGTAAGTGTGTCTTAATAGTCAAGAAAAGCAAAAGTGCAATCAAATCCCTGAACAATGCTAGTGACAGCTAGCATTTGTGGCACCCACCCTCGTTAACACATATAAGCCACATGCAACAGTACCAAACCTGTCTCTGAAAAAGGACTAAAAAGTGGCCATTTACCAGCTTCAGTCTTGCTTTCCTGGTGAGCTTTGTTCAGGTAGTCTTCCTACACAAAAGCTCGCTGTTGGATTGGAGCTTAAAAGATTAAAAGCTTTCCCCCCCTGATTGTATTACATAGCTTCAAGTTCAAATATCATCATACTTTATCAAGACAATTTTATAAAATATTACCTCATTTTCTAGTTACCTTCATTATTCTTAATTAGCTATGCAGAAAGAAAAAACCCCGAAAAATCTCTCATGCTACTTTCCAGTTATATTAATACAAGTATTAACACAGTGCATTATGCTCTCTACTTTTGCTATTGAGGTCTACCATTTAAATCAAGTTTGTCATTCATTTTCCAATTTATCTTTTAACCTGCCTACCCTAATTAAGTCCATGCAAGAGGAAGCTTAAAGATCAAGACTATATATCAAATACAGTTGTACCATCTTTTCTTTTGGGGGGGCGGTGGACACACACATGTAATTTTGAACACAGGGAATTCTACAGAACTGGAATAGAATTGCTTGGTCCCACAAAGTTCTTCTGCTTTAAAAATATCTTAACCCAAGATCACTAATTCCAGACAATGCACTCTTTAGTAGAATGATTATCAAATGTTGGGAGAATAAAGGATTTGAAACATTGTTTTTTCTGCTATTGTTCACACCAACGCTCATTTTTCTACCCCGTATTTTCAGTAAGCTTCCTTTGGACCCTGAAAATAAGTTGGAAAAGAGGAAAAAAATAAAAACATGTCATTGGTAAATTAGATTATAACACTTTAAAAGTGGTTTTGTGCAACTGCCGTATGAAATTCCAGTTTGCCATTAAGAGCATGCAAAGTAGCGAAGGTTTTCTTTCCTTTGATTCCTTACAGACATCAGGAATTCTTTGCAAGTCTTTTACATTTGGCAGATTTGTGCATGTTATATAGACTCTTGGCTTATAAATTGTCTCCAGGCTGGTACTGTGGTTCTGTAGCAGTAAAGTAGTCCTCCAAGAAAGACTGTATATATTCAAATGTTGGTCTTTCATCAGGGTCTTTCTTCCAACACAGTTTCATTAACTCATGGAGAGACTCTGGGCAGCCTTGTGGGCAAGGCATCCTATATCCACGCTCCACTTGTTCCAGCACTTCCCGATTCACCATCCCTGAAAGAAAAGCACGTTAGCTCTGAATGACATGATGCAAACAACAGTTTCCCGAAGTTTTTCAAGTCTCTCTCCAGTCACAATGCATGTGAATCTACCATAACAGAACCTTCAATGAATGCACTTTATAATTAATGATTTTTTTTACATTTTTCATTAAATAAATTTTCTGAAAATTATTTAATTACACTGGTAGTTCCTCAATACCTGGTCCTTCTTCCATTTGTATGCTTTCTCATTTGTATACTTTCCCACTGCCTTGGGTATGTCCTTTCAGATAGGAGACTCAAGCAGAAATACCTTCTGCCTGCCTTAGGTTCCATTCAAGGACCATTTAATTTGAAATCAAGCCAAGAAAAAGGCATTTTATACATAAAAGAACTGCCTTACAAACTCCAGTCATGGCAAAATATCTGACAAAAGACGTTACTTATGTTTAGTTTCAAAAACTGGTCAAGCAGGTTCACTCTACTGATGCTCACTGTAGCCTGGGAAAATGTCAAAAGTAGATATTTCAGGAACAGAGAGATAGGAAAACACGAGGATACCCACTAATGTGAAATGAACCATCAGTCACATTTACAAATGCTGTTATCTTAAAACACTTTAAAAATATATAAATATTAATCTGTAAATAATACAAAGTAGCTTTGTGAACAAAGGAACCAATGAAGCGTGACTACGTTTTGTCTCTCCTTGTCAACTGTGGTCTCTGAACGAAGGCAAAAAGTACGAAAGGTAACTTCAGAAGCACAGAATACAACAAAGAAAATAAAAAACTATTCAATTTTCTTCTTACCTGGATATGGCACTCTCCCCTTTGTTACCAGCTCTGTCAGTAAAATTCCAA
The DNA here is from genome assembly GCF_000700745.2 of Antrostomus carolinensis. Taxonomy (NCBI): domain Eukaryota; kingdom Metazoa; phylum Chordata; class Aves; order Caprimulgiformes; family Caprimulgidae; genus Antrostomus; species Antrostomus carolinensis. Next base: position 43,893 of record NW_010298807.1, on the reverse strand, counting down.
ATGACCACACATCCGACTTGATTGTAAACCGACCATACAATGCTGCTTCTGGAGCAGTCCATTTAATTGGAAATTTAGCTCCTACAAACATTGGAAAGACAAATATACAATTTTCCCTTGCTTATGCATAATTTGCCTACACTTACAAATATTTTTAAAAGAATGTACTAAAAAAAGTATTTTGCTTTGTTGACAAAATCTGAGGTGGTTTAGTATTTTAATATTTCAAACTGGAAACCAGTTTCAAACTAGGGCAGCAACTACTGGCTACAATTTTTGGAAGCACTTAAGACAGCTGGTATTCTTAACTAAGTATGTTTCAAAAAGTGGGGTGATCTTCAGAATCTGATGAGCAACCTTTCTGGAATAAGCTCTCTTCAAACTGTAGCAAGGTTTACCCAAAAAAAGAATTAAAAAAGTTTTTTGAAAACATAAGTAAAACTGCCAGCTAATTTTGAACACTAAAAACTTTACTAAAATTGCACTTAGGCAAAGGGAACTTCTAAACATAGTGAAAGCACACTTATATGCATAATCTTTATTCATATGGCCAGAATACACAGACACATTCTGCCAAATGTAATAGTTATAAGTAAACTGAAGGTAACTGGTCCTATCTATCGAGTAAATAAATTGGTCTCACCTTGTCTCGCAGTGTACTCATTGTCCTCTATTAACCTTGCTAAACCGAAGTCTGCTATTTTACACACAAGATTGTCTCCTACAAGAATGTTAGCTGCCCGGAGATCCCTGTGGATGTAGTTCATTCTTTCAATGTAAGCCATGCCATCAGCAATCTTAAAAATAAAGTTTTATTAAAGATTATTTTTCATGACTATACACATTTCTCCCGAGCATTAAGCTGTACCCCTTTATTTTAGCTCCATTGTAGAAGTACAGGAAGTATAGCATAGCAAAGGCTTGTGACAGCACTGGTTAGAGTGTGTCTGGCTATACAGTATCTGTTAATTGGGAAATAATCTGTTTCTTTTTGAGAATTTACAAACCTACAACAGAGGATGTAAGACAGAACAGCATACAATAGCCAGAGTGTTCAATATTTATGTTTAGTTGATATCTGATGTAGTTTTAAATCTCTTCCCTAGACACAAAATACACTTTCCTTGGTTTATAAAATGTACCTGAGCAGCCATGTCGACCAGCTGTGGGAGTTTTAAGTATTTCCCTTCTCCTTCTTTAAGGAAGTCTAGCAAGCTGCCTGTAAAAGATGACATATTTGTGGGGAGGGAAAAAGGGAAAAAACCAAAACATTAATTTGACCTGACAACATGAATGAGATTTTTTTTTTTCTAGACACTATGATTTACACATTCATCTCCCAAAATCTGTTTGAAAACCCACAATTTAACTGAATATGTATGACTCAATGACTATGCCTTTAGTTGACTCTGCCCTGGTAACTAGCTAGTGTAAGTTTTATCCAAGTATTTCAGAATCCATTTCAATAATCCAGATAACTGAACACTAATAAAACAGATTGCCACTTGATGATTACATGGCAATACAAAAGGATTTTTCTCAATATTCCTGGTATCAATGCCCTTCTTAGTCGGACTTTTTCCACAGTGAGATTTATAATTGAATCCTCTCCTTTACTTAAATTTTTCTTCCAGCTCCAATTATATAGTAGGAAAATGAGTCTGAAACCGCTGCTTTTATTTTGTTGCTTTTTCTTCCTTACAGGGGGGGAAAAAAAGTATATTCCATGCTTTACAATAGATTATCTTCTCCCATTTATATAATGCAATTGTGTCCAGAAGATTACAACATGAGTCGTGTTTGAAATCAATTCTAAGGATCTGTGCTTCTTTTAAGAAAATAATCTTTACATGCATGGTAAAACAGTCTTTGACATAACAGCTTTTTTTTAGGTGCTGTTACGCCATAAGAGTAGAGAAACATGATCTCTTTCTTAAGAAACTAGTGAAGACTGATAACTAATAATTCTCATCACAGTCCAAACTACAATGACAAAATTACAAGTGTGGCAATGGTGGGGAAAAAAACCACTAAACTACACATCTTGCAGTGGATTCATGGGTGTAGCTGTGAATTAGATACCTCCAATGTCGTTTCAGTCACCTGTTGTATTTTTGTATTGAAAATAAAAGTATGGCAGGCCAGACCCACACTGCTGCTGCTCTTTGTTGTGTGTGTTTGCACAGACTTTTTCCCATCTTGGTTCATGAGCTCAAAGGACCAAAGAGGAGCAAAGATTTCACACTGATGTCTAGTAACCTGTCCACACTGGAAAAAAATTTAGGCACTGTGCAGTTCCTACCCACCTCTTTTCCTTGTAAAAGGAGAAAGAAAAAAAAGAAAAATGGTTCTACTAGCTTTCAAGTATAAACCACCAAAGAGATTTTCTGTTTTTTTGCTAAAATGTATGAAGTTTTTCAAATGAAAACAGAGGCTTTCAATGGCACTGTGCATCCATAGTTTAGACAAACACGCAACTATTTTTCCCATTCTTTACTTTTGCTTTTGCAAGCTAACATCCCACTTCTGGTTTTAAACTTTACTTTTTCTTAGACAGAAAGCTATAAAGCATTTTCTTCCTGTTTGCCTTGACAAAAACTAATTTCTGAATAAGGAAAACTCATTTTGAGTGACAGCTTTAAGATCTGTCAGAGAGACTGTCTAGTGTTATTTAGGAACGACAACAACATAGAAGGAACGTTTTAGATGTTTCTATTCCTTTCTACCTTTTCAAACTTATACAATGCTTTAAAAACCCCATCCAAACAGGAAAAAAACTCCCACATATTTGTGTCAGAGTACTGAACACAAGTAGCCACTCTCTGAGACTTTAACATTGCTTCTATTTCTTACCAGGATAGCAAAAATTCTGTGAGATTAAAAGTCTGCAGTTTTCAGTAACTAGAATAATTGACTTGAAAATCTGCTGCTGCTTAAGACTAATATGCTTATGATGTTTATTTCTACATTCAGCCCAAGTCTCTAAATCTCTGTTTCAGCAGTGGGGGAGGGTGGGGAGGGGAATGATATAGAGCAAGAGAAGAAGGATGAAAGACTGAAAACAAGGAGATAAAGGAAGGGACGTGGGAAAAAAAAACCTCAATCTTTTTTAAAATTTATTGTTACACTGCTAGAAAAGACAAACTGAAAAAAACACAAAACCCAACCGATTCTGTCATTGTGAGCACGACCTGTGTAGAAGCAGGTGTATTCTCATAACGACATTCCCATCTATACTATCCAATTTAAGTGTAACAGGCAGTACACACTAAAAAATGAGGAAAAAAAACCCCATCTTGTACTTGGAAGATTAGTAAGGATGACATATATGCAAAAAAAATCATGTCTCCACCCACGATCTAAATCAGAACTGCTTCAAGTAGGTCAAGCATTGCTCATTTTAATTTAATCAAAATTACCACTTATACTTCAGTCAGCTTAAACCTAACATTAATTAAGCATTTAATTTGTTACTGGTATCTGAAATAATTTTTTTAACATAGTATCTTCAAAGTGTTGTCACACACCTTTTGTCATGAATTCAGTGACGATGTAGATTGGTTCCTCAGAAACAACTGCGTATAGTGGAACAAGTTTGTCGTGTCGTAATTTCTTCATGATCTGAGCCTCCTGCAGGAAAGCTTCTGGCATCATTGTACCAGGTTTCAGTGTCTTGATCGCTACTTTTGTGGTTCCATTCCATGTTCCTAGAAAAGCAAATCAGATTTTATTCTCCATTATAACACAAAAGATTTTCTACTGAAACAGCTTGCTTTTTGATTCTGTTTTCTTAGGTAACAGAGTAATTATAAACTAGAAATATATTGAATATTACTTTTATCTTTAAGTAACTGATCACATTGGCATTTTTTCCTTTAAATTCTTTATCAGTTTATCTTTTCAGATCCCAATACTGATTTACTTAAAATGCTATTAGAATATCCACAAGAACAACTGCAAGGTGTCACATTAAGCTCTTACCCATCCATACTTCACCAAAACATCCTTGGCCCAACTTAACTTCCAGCCTCAAAGATTCTCTAGGAATTTCCCAGGCATCTTTTGCTAGTCCCTGTGTTTGTGGTTTCACAGTGGGACACACTGTTGTTAGCTTATGACACAGCCCATCAGCATGTTCTGGAAAACGGAAAAAACAAGCTTTGTTGTTACGCAGGGGTAAGATTATAACAAAACTAACATCCGAATGTTGATAAGGAGAACTAGTCCCTTTACTGTTTGTTGAAATAAAAAATAAATCTTATAATTGTGAATTTTAAAAATAAGCTACATAAGCTGTTTTTCTTCCTCATGATAGGCACAAGGTAGCATTGGGACACTAGGACTTGGGCTTACCTCTGTAGTGTTTCACCAACTTCTGTAGAGATTCAAATTGTGCTCTGGTCGTGATATAGTATCCACCATTGTCAAGTTTCCTGATTTTGTAGTGTTTCACATTATCACCTCTGACCTCATCCCAGTCACGTATGGAAAGGGAGTAAGCACCTATAAAACAAGTCATACTTGGTTCTTCACCCAAAATTTAGAAACTTATTTAACCTATCTAATCTAATTACACACATATATGTGTGCATATGCATACGTAAAATGCGACAGACATAAAAATACTCATTATGTCCGCCTTGATGGGGCAGGGTGCGAAATAGGAGAGAGAAGAGATATACATAAATATACATACCTTTAGTGGTTTCACTCTCTCTTACTAAGAAAATACCACGCTGGTTTCCAGGATTTAAAAGTAGCCTTTCTGCATCCTTCCTGCCCATCTTACCAAAATACCACCTAGAAAATGTTAAAGGAAATATGTGTAAATAAAAGCTTCGTATGCTTTGGTAATCATAGAAATACAAGATTTAGAAATCTTGAGCATTGATTAGACTACTAATATCCCAAAGCAGTTACAGATCAACAAAAGTAATGACATCCATATCAACAAAAGATTAAGATGACCTGTTTCTGTATGACTCATTTCTACTGTATGCAAAAGACACGTAAAGAGGCACAAATCTGTGCCACAAATACTGTGTTTTTCTGATGGTTCAACAATGGACATCAACAGTACTTAACACTGAAAGTAACACCCTCCTTCTGGTGAAGAAGTTCACAGGTCAAGCTCAATCAGATGACACACTTTGGTACCACACTCAAAGCACTGTAGCAGCCAAAACTACCTTCTCTAAGAAGTTTTGGGTATATGCTAGAAAACAATATTCAATGCAATATGCGTGTGCATAAGTATAGTTGGATTACAGGTTCATTCAGGTTGGAAGGGGACCTTGGGATATCTCTGGTCAAGCCTCCTGCTGCAAGCAGGGTCAGCGGTGAGATGAGACCTGGTTGCTCAGGGCATTGTCCACTCCAGTCTTGAAAACCGTGAAGGATGGACCCTGCACAGCCAACCTGGGCAACCTGTGCCCCTGCCTGGCTGCCCTCAGGATAAAAAGGTTTCTTCTTATATCCAGCTGGAACCTGTCCTGTTTCAACTTCTATTGCCTCCTGTCCTTCTCTACCTCAGTAGAGGGAGCACTTTTTTCTACTAATCATTTAGAAATAACCCAGTGGTAGGTATCATTTACTTCTCTGTGAGTAACACTTCATTTCTATTGCATCATTCTGATACTGAAAACTATGCAGATAGTTTATAACATCTGTGTTTTTTCTTCCCTTAAGTTCTTTCACAAAAGTAATTTCTTCATTTATGCTCCCACAGTGTGCTCATCCTGATGAACAGCTTGCACACAGCTCTGTCCTGAGACAGTGATAATTATAAGGTCCATCTCCCAGTAAATTCCCAGACTTTGGAATGATACTTATTTCTAACTACATTTTATTTTGATTGTGTGCCTCAGAAGTCAAAGGGATGCAAAATGTAAATTTCAAACGTTTTCATTTGGAACTGTCATAGCATCAAGAAAATTTGGCTTCATGAGTGTTGGGAGAAGAAAAGTAGTATTGGAAACTGGTGCAAAACAATGGTTTTGTGGGTGAAACATTTTGTAGGGGAAAAATGTAGGTAAGTTGGGATCATTTTATTGGCCTATGCAATCACTTGGGAATTTGAAATTTATCCTTACTTTTTATTGTATTTGCAGTTTGACTGTTTCGAGTAGATATGCAAAGTTAGAATTGGATATGAGAGCACGTACACTTGAGACCATTTTGATGAAACCTATAATCTTATGGAAGCAAACTTGAAATGAAAATGCCTCTTCTCCAGACTACTATAACAATTTAAAAACTGTATTGTAAAGTGCCATTTTATTTCATTACCTATAAAATAATAGTACAGTTTAGTTGTTCTTTTTATGAGCATTAAACGTCTATATTATGGTATCATTCAAAAGGCACATGGATGTCGTCACAAGCAGTTTGTGATATAAATGCCTTCAAGGCTTAGAAAAGACCACTTAAAATAAAATCTTAGTAACTTAGGGCTCTGTATTGCTTTTGCACTTGTAACTCCAACTGCAATCACAACACAAAACCTATAAATGCTATCAAAGCCCAGGGCTAGCAAATGAACTCTAAAGCAAATTAACTCTATTCCAAATGCTGTGGTGATATTTAATAAAATTAGCACTAATTCTTTATAACAGTCAGTTTAAAAAAAGCTTCCTCACTCACCACCCCTCACTCTCACCTCTAGTCATCACATAAACCTATGAAAAATCCCACCACTTCATTTTGCCAGTCTTTAGGAGCAATACTTTCTTTGCAGCAACACTGCATTCTTAGTTTGCAAAGTTTATCATTTCTATTCTACCACCACTGAACCTGTAATAACAATATGCTTTTACTGTATAGTAAAAAAAAAAACAAAAACCCAAAACCCACAACAAAACCCTCAACTTCTTTTCAAAAAAATCTGAAGTTAGTAATTTTAAAAGCAGCTGAAACTCAAGGGCATAAAATAACAGCACATCTTTGATGCAATAACTTTTTAACAGCAAAGAGCCAGGTGAGAGCAGCAGCAACATGCTAAAGTCTCAGCTTGAGATTCAGGAAACATCTTGGAAATTGGGCACTTTTCCCAGAAGTGCAGTAGCAAACACAGAAGTGTGCAGATCGTGTATCAGGGAATTGCTTATTGGCAGTACCATACCTGTATAATGAAGCAAGAGCTGCAGAGCTTTGTATTTCTAGTACAACAAATACAATTAATCCCTTGGAACAAGCATAACATGAGACTACCCCAACTCACAGCTCCCACAGCTTTACGTGACTCTGTAACTGCTCTGGGATCTTTGTTTGTAAATAAATGTAGGAATTACCAGTACCCAAAAGCAATATAGTTTTCCTAATCCATAGTAGTTCTTAGTGTGTGTAACAATTTTGTTACCAAAAAAGTTGTTCTGGATTAATAGGTTAGCAATATGTGTCCGCACAAAAGGATATATTTTAGAGTGTACGATTAGGTGCTACCAAGGATATAGCTGATCTTGAATTAGTGTTTGGCAAAATAAGGATAAAAACCTAGAGTTGATGGTGCATGAGCTCTTTAACTAAAAACCATCCATTTTTGTTTTACATTAAATACATTGTATGTCCCCCAATTCTTATCTTCATTATTGCATTCTCCCATCCTTTTTCCTTTAGCCCTATACCTATCCAGCAGGCATAAAACATTTGCATGAGTGTCCACCTCACACTGGCTGATAATTATACCTTTAACATCATCCAAATAGCACCACTAGCCTTTAATTACTAGTGTTAGCTTACTTTAATACGTGTAACATTTAAGGCTAAAGTAACAGTATCACCACAGGGCACATATAGAATAGATAAAAAGAACAGATGACAGTATACTGTGTCTTACTCTTCTGCTTGAATGGAGTCTGCAGGAGCTACATAATTGCTTGGGATGTAGCCTGTTTTTCCTGTAGCAATGGATCTTGCTTCCCACCAGTCTCCTTCCCTGCAATGCAACATCAGTTATCTCTTCCACATATAAACAATATATCATTCCCTAGCACCTATAACATCCTCACATATGAAAGGTGGGTTAAATTTAGGTAACATGTTATTTTAATTGTGAAGGCATTTAAAACAGTTTGTGCTGCACCTAAATGTATTTTTCTTTTCATTGTAAGCAACACAAGTGCCTCTTCGTGGGTTTTGGCATTTTAAAGATTTTTTTTTTTTTTTTAAATGTAAAATGAATTTATTGATACACACAAAGTGAAATGTTTTATGACAGATGTGTAAATAAAATTCCCAGTTCTCTACTCTTCATCTGTTTCTCCCAGATCATTCCACCTGTACGCTGACAGTGAACAAAGGAAGCAGGAATTCAGATAATAAAATTAAGAGAACAGGATGAATGAACACTGCTACATGTATGAATTAGAACTGTTACCACAGCCAAAAGCTGTGTGTAAAGAAATCTCCAAGGTGTACAAATTATTTCCTTTTCACTAGACTTCTAAGAAATCAAGCCGTAACACTGTAATGCTGCTACAATTGAACTAGAACATCAAACTACTCACAAACTATCTGAGCATAGATTTACTTTGGAGGCCAGCCAGACACACTTCCATGGCCAGAAGCCCTGCCAGGGCACTTGCCTCTGGCATCTGCAGTGCAGCGCTGCCGGTTGCACCCACCTCCCTGTCATATACGTAAGCCCATCAGAGAGAACCTGCAAAGTGCAGAGCCTTGGACAAGGTGGGATAGCCTGTGTCTCCACTTCTGCTGCCCCAAGGCAGGTATCTGTGCCTTGCTGAAGCAGGGAATAGAAGGAGGCCACCCAACCAACTCCGGAGAAGGCCTGGAGCTGTCCCAGTCACTACAGCCCTACATCAGGCCCCAAACCCTGACCTCAGCTTGAAGGTTATTGTCTTACTAGTATCAGTATTTTAACCCCATGCTTGTTGAATATAGCATGCATTCAAGAAAAGGGAAAAAAAAAATAAATCAATCTATTCTTCACTGAAATAGGATACATAGATTTCAAGAGTTGAGGATCTATTTATTCCCAACAACAACTAATTGCAGTCTGTGAATTAGAACACTTACGTGTTATTTATTATCTGGAACCGTTCACCTTTCTTAAATGAAAGGTCATCTGTAGTTCTGGCTTCATAGTCATATAAGGCCACAAATACCGTAACACCACCTTCAGAAAAAGAAAAAAACAAAACCCCATATGATATAGCATATCATAATGCTGCAACACTTAATTTAAGGACTTGGCTGTGAAACAACTCATCAATTTTGATTTGGAAGCAACTGAACACTCTGGGTTCCATCTCATTTTGGAAGTTTGATCAATAATCATCTAATTTCTTAAGCTAGAGGAAAGCCTATAAACAGACATCCTAAAAATATGCTTCCACACCACAAAAGGCAGCTCAATACATCATTGGAAGTACATTAATAATTAGAGCACTTATATACAGAAACCTGGATAACACAGCAGCAGTAAAAAAAAAAAGCTAGCTTCTTAATTAAGCCAACTTCTTTTTAAGAAGTGCAATTCTAGAAAATCCTACAATACCACAACAGTGAACCATCAACCCCTAATTTTTACAGAAGTAGTTCCCTGTTGAACTTACCTGTAAATAACTGATGTTACTTAAAAAGTAAGTGTTCCCAACTTACTGGGGTTACACATCAAGATCTACACAAGGAATTGCACCAGAAATGTATTCTGTTAGGGAAAAGATGTTTCTCTGCTTTAGTACTAATGATTTTTTTGATTCCATCAAGTCTCTCCATCAGTGAAGCAGACCCTTGCTGAGAATGATCCACCAGTGTTATTACTCCAGAGAACAAGGACTGAGATGTGTCATGGAATGAGCAGCTGCACTCCACCAACCCTGAGAAATTTGCTTCCCCATCCCACTTCTGATACAGGGCACATTGCTGAACATGTCCCATAAACAGGATACATGTGTGAGAGAATGATGGTAGGGAGGCTCCAATACTTATGGTAAAAACCCCAATTTTGATACTTAAAAGAACTAATCTATAAAACTAGGCTAAAAGAGAAATAGGGAAAGGAGAACAGGCTATATGAGATGTACAAGCTATAAGCAACAATAAAGAAGTATGTACCATAACCTACAAGAAAGATGGGGAGGGACTTTTTACAAGGGCAGGCAGTGACAGAACAAGGGAAAATGGCTTTAAACTGGAAGAGGGCAGGTTTAGATTAGACATGAGGAAGAAATTCTTTACTGTGAGGGTGGTCAGACACTGGAACAGGTTGCCCAGAGAAGCTGTGGATGCCCCCTCCCTGGATGTGTTCAAGGTCAGGCTGGATGAGGCTTTGAGCAACCTGGTCTAGTGGAAGGTGTCCTTGCTGATGGCAGGGGGGGTTGGAACTAGATGATCTTTAAGGTCCCTTCCAACCTTAACCATTCTATGAGAACTAGGAGAAAGTTAAAACAGTAAACTGTGGACAGGCAAGTCAAAAAGACTTTTTAAGGTCTAAAGATGCTATTTCACACTCTAATGGACATTTAGGAATCCTAATGGTAGTCCAAACAATAATTTATTATTACATCTCTAGCATGCATATGTATGTACCAGGATATAAATGTAAGACCAACAACAGAAACATGTTGTATCTGATTTTACATCTTACAATTAACATGACAGTGATCAGAAAAGAAAAAATACGTAACGCAACAGGTATTGTCTACACCTAATATACTTTTACAATGCATACTTTCTGACATAAGAGCTCCTAATCGCTTAAATATTTTCATTTGATTTAGTCTTCCTGTGATTACATTATCTCAGCAGGCTTCAGCTGGAAATTAATTTACAGTTCCTCTAGGAAAAACAGAACAAGAAATCCCCACAGGAGGTAAGAGTTAGGGTTTTTCTGAAGTGTGATTTATGAACTGAAAATGAATTAGAATATACCCCAGAAGGTAGCAGTACCCAATTTAAGTTAAAAATCAACAGTCCTACCAATTTTTGCCTGCATTACAACATTACTACATTATTTTGATGATGCAAACTGCTACATGCAGCAATAAAATTGTGAGGATACATACCATATTCACACAATCAGAAACCAAATGTTACAGAAATAAGCCATGCCCAAAGAGTTCTTCATCAGAATAAGAAAATCAGTAATCTCAAGTCACAATATGATAAAGGTTTTTAACTGCATTTAAAGAAACTGTGAGACTCCAAGAACTTTGAAACAAACTGCACAACATCTAGAAAGATACTAATGTGGGAACAAGAGAGAGATTAATTCCTCTAGATGGTGTAGTACTAGTAAAAGTAATGGATTGAAATGTAAACCATGCAATAAGAGAATTATCAGTTAATCTGAACATTTGTGTACTCTTAATAGTTTTTAAAGAAAGAATTGAAAAAGCTAAGATATTGGAAAGTTTTGATTTCAACACTTCAGCTACCATAAAACCCCTCTTTATTCCCGCTCACAAGTGTTATTTATTTCACAGCAAAGAACAATAAAATACTTCAGAAGAACAGCATCAGCACAGAACGTTTTAAACAAACAGATACTGCTCAAATGACTTTTGAAGTCTCTTGCAGCTGTTTCCTTTGTGAATCACTGCAAGGTGATCTAGTTTAGCTGTTCAAGCTATTTGTGGTCATAACATGTCCCCTAAAGGTTATCCTTTCAAAGGTTATCCTTTCAAAGGTTATCCTGGTCAATATTCCCATCTTCTAATCTAGGACTGGTCACGGAGAGAAGAGAATACTTTACTTTTTTAAACAAACAGATACTGCTCAAATGACTTTTGAAGTCTCTTGCAGCTGTTTCCTTTGTGAATCACTGCAAGGTGATCTAGTTTAGCTGTTCAAGCTATTTGTGGTCATAACATGTCCCCTAAAGGTTATCCTTTCATTAGGTCAATATTCCCATCTTCTAATCTAGGACTGGTCACGGAGAGAAGAGAATACTTTACTTTCTTGTTCAGCATGAGGACTACAGAGCACTAGTGCTTACATGGCTTCATGGAAGGCAAGAAGAGTGGTCCATTCTTCTGTTTTGATTTTAGTAATCTATGAATTCAAAGTACCTGATGACTGAGAATGTGTAATAGAGAAGTGGTGTGACTGACTCTGATTTCTTCTTTTCTGCTCTAGAGGAATAAAAGACAACTCAACTCTTTTCAGCCGCACTACAGGTCACAGTGACAACCGTATCGTCCTCTTGTCAGACATCACTGATGGACTGGATAAGTACTACTGACACTAATGTCCTGTTTGCCAAGCCCATCTATTCTCCTCTCTTGCAAAACAAACAGCCACAGAATGCGATCCAGTGTTTTATTTGTCACAAATACAAAAAGCTTACAGCCAGATGAAGTTCGTAGTCTTATTCATTCACAAAAACACCTAATTTTGACTGATCTGAAAATCAGTATTGAATGTACCAAAAAAATTGCTGCTGACTTTCCCCCCCCCCTCTAAAATGTGTTTGTTTATGGATGGGCTGATTTTACAAAACAAGAAGGAATAATTACATATGCTGTACCATTTTACCTGGTCACAAAACAATGGGGACATTCACCCAAATCAGCCTGCCTGCTGATAACTGAATCCACATTGATGAGATTCAAAACTATCATTTCATTATAAATCTCTCCTGTTGACTCTGGTCCAAGATATAGCATGCTTAGCTACCAGTAGGAACAGGGACAGGCACGAGAACACCCCTTCTGGTCTCTGCAGCATAGGATTTGTGGTACGTGGGAGAGGCTGCATCCCTGATGTCTGGTAATGGCCAGGAGTACCTGCACATATTGCTGGAGATTCCCACGTGAACAAAGAACTAGATGCAGTAAGAAGAAATACACAGAGGTTCTTGGAGGAGATGAAGATTTCTTTAAGCACGATAAACTTTCCTTAGTGGAACTAATGAATAAAAATAAATGCTGGCCTTATTTCATTTCTGCATATATTCATTCAAAATGAAGATCCAGAGCTGGCTCAAAAATTGAGTCAGGATAGATGTTCATTTTAATTATTTGGTTTTTAATAAATTCCCAAAAAGGGAACGAGGTGATCATTACCTGACAATTCGTATTTGGTTACTTGGACTGCTTAATGTCAAGGCCACAGTGGGTTTTCATGGCTCTCAAATTTCTTGTGTTTAAAACATTTTAAATGCCAGTGTAACAAAGCAAACATTTAAACACCATAATTGTGCTAACATTAGACATTTGTGGGAAAACTAGAAATAGACTAAGGAATTATTTACCATGTTTTCTGAAGTGTCTGCACAAAGCTTCTGGAATAAATTACTTTCTTCTCTTTCTCAAAAAAAGGAATAAATTACAGCTTCCTCTCAAATATATTAATCAAAACTAAGTGAACTACTGAGATTAGTCATGTGTGCAAATCAATGTTTATGTAATGAAGTTCTAAGATTTTGATATAAAGGTGTGTTTATAACATCAAATGTGCATATTGCTTTAAAATGCTGTACCTTCAGAGACTTTATATCTCAGCCAAGAAAGTCTCTGTGCTTTGTACATTCTATTTTTACAATTTCAACTTTGGTTTGAATATGACCACCAACAATGAGAATTCTGCTCTTTCATTTCACACATTCTTCTTATATAGTAAAGTACACAGAACATACTGCACATCCTGTTTAGCTTTATAAATTAACAGATTCAATGTTGCATTAATAAAAGCTAATTAAGTAAGTCTGAAAATCAGTTTAAAATACCAATTTCCTGAAATTCAAGTGTTTTAATTTTACACCTCTCTCCAAAAGTTTAAGCTCTTATCCCATGTGCATCCCTTCAACAGCTTAAAACTTCTAATTTTATCAACTATTCCCATTACTGCATTTAATAAGTCTTAAATGTCTCTGTGCTGTGATCCTAACCACCCCCACCGAAAACAAAAGACAAAACACTCAATCCCCAAGCCCCAGTCACTAGTGAATATGGGCTGAATTATTATCTGAGCAGTAAAGGTATTGAAAATCAGAAATTCCTAAAAGGCAATTTATTTTACATTTGCAATTTATTTCTGTGTAGCAAGAGGTCATAGTACTTTTTTGAATATGACTTTCAGGCTTTAATAATAACAGCATCATTTTATGTAATACTCACCTGTTAAAGTACTAGGATATGGACTTGGCACAGCTGAAAATGAAGAAGATGCTCCTCCAAAGGGTGTCATTCCTGAGGGTCCTCCAAATGGAGTCATAGAATGACTGTTAAAATTAACTGTTGATCCCTTTATTGATGGTGACTGTGTTGCCTGGCTGGAGTCTGATCCGTAATGGCTGACGTGGGAAATAACAGGTTCTGGAGTATTATCAGTTCTGTATTTCATGGCTGGACCTTTATCTTCTTTGCTTTTAATGCACCCCATGGTTGCTTCTGTGAGAATTAAAGGAAAAAAAGGAAAAAGAATTCATCTCTATGTTGCAGCTTTTGCTAGTTTGCAAAGAAGATTCCCCAAAAGTTACCAAAAATGCCGATTTCTTACTGTTTAAATAATCCAAAACAACCCCCAGCAATTGCTTCCTGGTGCAGACTACAAACCCTGATGAAAATGTGTTCTGGAATAAAATCTACACCATTCCCAGACTAGAGAAGACCTATTTATTTTCCCTTACAACATCACATACTAACAGCACATTTGTTTTATTCTTCATCCCAGTCCTTTGATGGACTGTAAATGGTAAAAAAGAAAAAAAAGGGGGGGGAGGGGAGGAAGAAAAGGAAATCAGGCAACAGATAAGGAAAAGAAGACTTCTACAGCAGGGTGGAAGGGGAAACAGAAGTGACAAATCCAGAGTAAATTATATGAAGCAAATCCAAAGCAATTGTATGAAGAAAACGAGTGGGGCATTCCTAGTTTCTTTTTTAAGCACCTGTGCAAAAAGGTCCTGACTTGCCGGTGCCATTACAACCGGTATCTCGAAAGGTGCAGAGAAGTTTTGATCCATTGCTGGCCCCAAAAATGCAACTCACAAAGAAACCTGGGATATTCACAAGCACACGAACTAAAGTCTAGAGTCTAACTGGAATTAGAAAAAAAAATTGGAATATAATAACAGCATCTGTAGTGGTTTAGAAACTGAACTACACCTGGACAGGTGACAATTTATAGCTCTGACAGCCCAAGATTGCCACCAGCTCGCACTGTAGGCAGACGGAGCCAGAGCTGTTTACTAGGGGGACACCTATTACCTGCTGATAGAGCTAATCAGAGAGCAGTCAACAACAATTAAAATGACTGCTCTTAAGAAGTCACCACCTGTCAATTTATCAGGTGGTGACAACCGATAGAGGGCATTTTCTGGCTTACCCCAGCTGGGAAACCAATCAGGAAGAAAACAGAAATGCAGGACTAGTCTGGCATGAAACTTCCTATAATCTTGGGGAAAAAACAAGTAAAAATCCACTTTACCTTCAAAAGGAGAAACCTCCGCAAAAACAGGAAATCAACTGCTTCACATTCTCTAATGAATCAGTTAAAAAAAAATAAACAGCAGTAGCCTGAAAGCCTTAAAAAATACGTCTTTTGATAACTACAATTTCATGGACTCTTGACTAACAATTGGGGAAACTGTTTCCCATTGTGTGTCTAACTACTTTTTTTTCTTTTCAATTCTCTCTTACCCTGTTAACTATTAGACACAGAAATATGGAACAAAGCAAATCTTACTAAACAAATACTGCCTTAATATAGTCACACTATGAGAAACTAATTCCCTCTGTATAACTAACCATTACAATATTAAAGATACTGTAATTTCCTCAAGAACCATGAATCGGAGTTCCTGGAAAGAAGGTCCATAGCTGGTAAGACACCATATGAAATTTACTGCTCATAAAATTAAGACTATTCACACTGTCAATTCAGCCCCTAATGCTGTAATGTAATACAGTTACTGGAGCAGAAACAAGCAGCAGCAGTCAAATAACCGCATTTTTACAAATCTTGTCTGTCTTACACAGAATAATGAATCACCATAAAAGCATCTTATCAATTTTTAGTTCTGATACTATTATTGCTAACTTATTAATTGTGCAGAAATGTTAATAGAACAAGACTCAAATACATGCATGAAGAATGTACTGTGTCTACCTTACAACAGAAGGCTTACAATCCACAGTAGAAAAGACAGTTATTAATTCATGATACAAGTCAATCAAACACCCAATCACAACCTTTTAATTTCTCTACCTCTGCAAACAGATGCTGTAATCGGAACCATTTTTTTTTGGCCATGTGGCTGCCTAGTGTGAATTCTTGCCTTACTCTGAGGCCTACTTCTTTGATTCTCTTTAAAAAACTGCAATCAAAGTTTTCTGTTAGCTCTAAATACAAGACAAATCACCTTTGCAGAAATATATTTGCTAATTGTACTGATTCCCTCTGCCTTTGGTTGGAAGTTAAGCATCATACACAATTCAAAATTTCAACACAATACTTAGGTTAATAAAGCAGATTAAAAAGGAAATGTGTGAACATTTGTACGATTAAGTGCTCAACATAAATATTTTTCCTTCCTTACTTCTGGTATTTGGTTAATTTGTAACAGGCTGATAAGACTTCAAGATCTAAAAACCAAAAAACCACAATTTACCAATTCTGGTAAAACTGCTGGTACTGGATTCTGCCCATGGCATTGCTGATTTGATGAAATGGCCCCCAACAAAGCTAGCCTGTACTGCAATTATAACTGCTATCACCCATACATGCTCACCCACTTAGGCTGTGGCTAGCAGCAAAAAGTTACCATTGATACACTCGAGCGCTGCCCAGGAAAGCCCTTACTGAAGGCCTGCATTCGTTCTAGAGAAATAGCCCCTCTCTTGCTTCTCCCCTTCCGAGCCGCTTCACTGTTAAGGTAATCTTATTTCAGGGGTTGAGAGATTAATAATAGAGATTCAATCAGCAATTCTAAGAAAGACATCCAGAAATAAGCAGAAAAAAATTAAGAAGCTCTACTTTCATAATTGCATATCCACAAAACAAAACTAAGGAAGCAAACTCTTCAGCTTTTAAAAGGCAAAACCATAGGTGGATCTTACTATAAAATACTGTGCATGCATTTATGAGGAGGAACTAAAGGAATGAGGGGAGAGAAGATGACATAAGCCAAGAGTGAGTAGCAAGGAAGGGAAAAATGATTGCCCATACTACAGGGGAAAGAAACCAACAACTTATTACTGTCAAGACTTGTATTAAATTAGTAGATAGAGAAAAAAAAATAATCCCTAAGCAGCTAGTATGCAATATTAGATTTGATTATTCTGGTACTCTGTTTGTTATTAAAAATGCATGTAACTGAAAAAACTTACAACTATTTTTATCATCTTTTCTGTGACCAGCAACAAAACATTAAGGAATAAGTTTCTGTCATAAAATTCATGTCTCTTTCTGAAGCACTGAACTCTTTTTAGAAATAGATACAGATGAAAAATTCCTGTTCGCTCTGTAGAAGTCCATCTATTCAAAGAAATGCTGGCCTAAGTTACTCACAAGCCACTGAACCATTCCCGTTAGCTAATTAATTCTTTTAGACTGGACTGGTGTCTAAAGCAAGCTACCTGAGTAACTTCAGCAGCTTGTTCTTTCTTTGAAACAAATACTCTCCTGTTGGTTCTGATCAGCATGCCCATGTCTTTGGTCGGTGGGTTAGGAGTCAGCTTGCTGGAGGTCTATCAGGAAACCATGTTCAGAAAGGCATAGACTAAAAGCACAGATGTCTTGTTCTGCTTTGTAGATGAAAACAATCCTGTGTTAGAATGTTTTCAAGAAGAAACAGAAGCTAAAATGATTATTGGAAGGACAGCTGAAGGTTAGCAGGATGCCCACAAAAATCAATAGAAGAATGAGAGCACTCCAGGAAGCGGTCATCAAATGGCTGAAGGTTAGCAGGATGCCCACAAAAATCACTTCCACTCCCGGAAGCGGTCATCAAATGAGACTCTAGTAACATCTAATTTGACTTGGGCTTTTTGGAGAAGTTATACAAAGGGTAAAAGTTCATTTTGGTTTAATACCCTACAAACAACTCAGACAACGACAGAGGACCCTTAATAAGCCCTCTGACAAACAAGAGATCTCCAAGAAAGTAAATGCTGCCCTCTTATCTTCCCAACTCTGTTTTATAGCACAGTGCTGGATCACGAGGAAAGCTTTGTTCATTAACAATCAAAAAGTGTGGCCAGTAGTCTTTGTGGGGTTTTTTTCTGCTTTCCTTTTAGAAGAATGACCTACTCGACCAAGAAAAATTACTCAAGAGTCATCATATCCTAAGATACTGACAAACGGTTCCCTCAGGGTGGCTGCAGCCTTGTTCATCCAGCCTGGAGAGGTGAGTGTCACAAGGGAACCACTTGTTTTTCCAATGTATCTTTGCTCCTTCCAGTTGATAGTTACAGCAGTTATCTACACATTGGTTCCTTGGGACACAAGGTTCTCGGGAGTGCTTCAACACAGGTGTCCTACTGGCATAAAGGAAAATGCTAAAGCTTTCGTTGAAAGAGGTGGTTTTAACTTGGGTGGATAAACAGAAAATCTGCTACAGCTAGCTGCCTCTGAGCAAAGCAGTCTGCAAATACCTCTAAACTTTATATTAATTTTCCCCCCATACTCTACCCATCAGCGTCAAAATTTTGAGGGCTAAGTATGAGCCTCTGAAAACCCAACGACCAAGAGCTGGGAGAGCCTGACATTTGTTTCACTTACTGTTATTAATTTGATAACAAAACACATTAACTAGGGGAAAAAAACCCAAACAAACAAACAAGAAAAATAAGGAGTTTCCTCTTGGGGCCAACTGGAGGTACTCTTCTGATCTCCCACTCTCACTATTCCTCACTTCCCCGGACACTTTCTGGAGACTTCACCATGATGTAAGGCCATGAACGACAGCCACACGGAGCCATTCTAACGTGCCACAAAGGGAAAGACGCTCCAGGGAGTTGTTCTCTTTTCAACCTCTAGACTGAACCGGATACTAAAACCATACAAGAACTAAATGCAAGAGGTAGGGCAAAAGAAAAATCACTAAGGGGAAGGGTGGGTTGCAACATTTCTTTTTACCATTCCTTTTGATTACTGAAATTGTTCATACAGCTGGAAAGAGCACATAAGTAATTTTTCACCATGAAAAAAAGTCAAGTTAAAGAAAAATCAAGTCAAATATCCTTCCAGAAGGAGAAAGTAAGACTGCAAACACCCTGCCTAAAAATAAAAATTAAAGAGATAAAATAAAAACCAACCTCCCCCCATGCTACATAACATAAAGAAGAATTTCACTTGAGGTTCACAAATTGCTAATAAAAAGATGATAAAAACACTGAAGCTTTCCACTGCTCTGTACTTTAACTTCTCAAGTGTTAGTAAAAAAAAAAAAAAAAAAAATTGTTTCTGTCAAGAAAAGAAGCACCTTCACTTCTCAAATGTGAAACAACTGTTTTGCAAAAAGGTCCTCAACTTTCAACTAAAGCAATGATTTAAAGTTATTAAAATTTCATGCAATGATGAAGACAGGATATTCTGCAGAAAGTTTGCTAATGGATCCATTAGCTGACAGCTGACTATTTGCTCAAACAAGTGCAGAGCTGGCTCCGTATGTCACTGGAGACACACAACCTATCCTGCCTTTTCGTACGCTAGGCAAACAATGCAGAACATCTGTCAAACAGGTGGTTTCAGCTGGTGGTACCGAAAACTCATTTATTAGAAGTGACATAGACTGAAAGAAATTAAGATAATCAGAAAAGAGTCTAACAAGCCCTTTGGCCAATACTGTAATATCCAACTAATTCAGTCCACCTTTAACAGGTCACTGCTTTGGTATGAAAATACGGCTGAGCTTTCTTGCCTACAAAGCAACTTGCCATGTTTGTAAAGGAATAAACTAAATAATTGCCCTGTGTTCTTCAGAGAGTATATGCAATCTTTTAAAATTATGCAGTTTTTATTGTGTGATATAATTTATCTTTTATGAGCTGTCATAAATCATGAAGTTTGCTTACTTTACCATGAAAAACCCATGGCATTTCGAAGAATGATGTTCCACTGGATTCAGTTTTATAATTAGCAATAACATTAGTGTAACGAGACCTTGGAGAGTCTGTACCATTATGCATTTAAACTGCAACTGACATGACCTTGTAATTAATGATCTAGTAAGAAGCAAAAAGCAAAAATAAAGGAAAAAGCATTAAAAAAAAAAAAAAAAAGACACTGAAGCAAGAATTTAGGTTACTAGAATTTCAATGTTTACCACACATCTTCGTGCAGTTCTACCCAGAAAAAAACCCTATAAAACAGCACTATTAGACCTCAGGTTGCCCGTACACTAAAAATATATTAGAAAATAAACAAATATCCTCCTTGTCACTGACTAATGCAATCTGAAACTTTTGATCCTAGTTCCTACAGACCAAATCCTTCTTTTGTCATGACTATACAAACATACTCAAGGAAAAATTCTGGGGCTGCTGTGGTAATGCTTTTGATTTTATAGAAGCAGAACAAACCCCAGGCTGCTAATAAAGCCACAGCTAGCAAACCCAGCATAGCAAACAGAAGACTGTAAAAAGAGAGAAAAAACTGCATAAAATTGCTTTTCTAGTTGGACATTTAGTATTTCAGAGTTAAAAGCTGTTGGAAATATGATATATTTCTGTTCTAGCTCATGTTTTTTACAGGAATTAGAATTTAAAATTTGCCTTAAATTAATGATTTATACTGATCATTTTACTGGAGCTACCTGGCTGATAAGATCACTACAACTGTGCTCTGAAGGAATACCGGATCTCAAAACACTACTTGGAAAATTAGGATAAGCAGGAATTGCATAAAAAAGAATAATGTCCTTTAACCCTTCATGTCCTTCCATGATTTCTTGACTTTTTTTTTGAACTGAAGACAAGAATTTTGATGGAAGTGTGCTTGCTCCAAGGTCTGAACAGCTTAGACATGGGAGACTTGCTCAGATGAATCAGACTTTGGACGTCCTGTCTATGAATGAGACTGAAGATTTCCAGTTCTCCAACTTGAACCATCCCAGACAAAGGCTTCTCTCCTGAAGAAACACTTATCGTCCTCATTTGAAGTAACAGGTAGGAAGGAGGCAGACAGTACAACCCCTGTCCCAATGCACACCAGGCCATACCATCTGACTGCAAGGTCTCCTTGGATGCCAGGTAACAAAGTTGAAGGAAAAATTAACTACTGAAACAGCATGTTCTAACAAATAAAGTGGAATTAAGGATTATCACGGAGGCAAAGTCAGGAGAGATGTGAGCACTCTCAGTCACATCTTTTCCCTCTCAGTCACATCTTCCTTTTATCTGGACCAAACACATAGGACGTCCTCCCATTCACTGTGTATTTGGACAGCTGAATCTGTAGGGATGATCTTTCACTTTAAAGACAGGCAAAGGCCACGGAAGCACATTGGAGACAATGATCATGTCATGGATGACATGTGGTTGGCTCTGCAAAATACACACTCATAAAATTGTGTTTATTTATAATCAGAGTTTTGCCTACACTATCCGAAATAGCATAAGTTTCCCTTGACCAGATGTGGTATACATGCACAGGAAGAAAACTTGGCTTTTCCAATCAGACTAGTAAGTGTTCAGGAAAGACAGACTAGAAGTGGAAGAAAACAAGCCTTCTCTAATTTTAAAGACACTTCTAATCAAAGAAGATCCAGTTCAGTATCCTGCCTTCAACAGTGGCCTTCCTGAGACTTCCCCAGCCTCCACCAATTTGTAGCTCAGTCCACAGTCAAATACAGAGTAAGTACTTGGCTACATGAGGGAAGTCTTACAGGTGTGACCTGGCTTATGAATTTAAACTAATGTAGTTGCATTGATGCAACATGTGCACAGGATTTGCATTCTAGTATGTCTTTACTTGAATTGTTTTCTGCTGCTTGGTTTAAGTCAAAATAATCATATCCAAGAAAATAAAAACAGTTATTACTATAATGCTAAAGACTTAAACATTGTAAGTTTCTGTTGTTCTAAGCAAGGCTTCTGAAAACCTGCAGGAGGCAAGTGTCACAGTCAAGATCAGGACTGAGACCTTCCAAGTGCAACTGTACCAGCCTGACTTTCAGTCTGACACACTTAAGCAAGGCTTCCTTGTCAAGCTGTTCAAGCATCTGAAAAGCACACTTCCATCATCAACCTCTTTTGTCTTCCAGTTGCTCACATAAGCAATCTCTATTCAGCTGGAAGCTGCCTACCCTGTGCACAAGGCAACAGAAAGCATGAAAGAAAGCTGATGCTGGGTGGAAAAACCAAACAAAAAAGTACCCAATGCCCTAAACCCACCTGCAGCAGGCACGGAGTACGGCTGGGGGTACCTGACTGACAGCCAGAGGGAGCTGCTTCTAACTCCCACAGCACAGCAGAGAAAGTATTTGTCAAATTTACATGTTTAAAGTTCATTTTAAAAACTTGCCCATTGCTAAACAGAACTTTTATTTTTTAAAAGTTTGTTTCCAGGATCAATTCCAAATTTTTAATGAATTTTCAAGCATATTGTTCATATCCAGAAAGCGAAAAATAATTTGTATTTTTTTGTACATCCAACAACAACAACAAAATCTGTCGACAAACCAAAGGCAGATGATGGAAAATGGGTACACAACACTAATGGATTAATTTTCTTTACTCCAGCAGTCAAGATCACAAGGGAGAGATTAACTAAAATACCACAATTGCAAAACCAACTTGACATGCTGAAATATGTAATACTGAGATAATTTTAAAAATCTAGATTTACAATGTCTATCCATACATTTTCAAGTCTTTACCACACAAAGACATTTTCTCTGACAACAGATGATACCACAGACAAAACAACCAATATATTGTCTAGACAGCATTACTGCCGCTCCATTGTCTTGAACGTTTAAGCACTGAGTCAATAAATAAATGCAAGTAGAAAAGGACAATTCAGGGTTTTTTTTCTGTGCAATAGTTATCTCTATTAATTTGTAAAGAATTACAATTATTGTAAAAATTAGAAGCCTGATATATTCAAGAAGTCTAGCCAAAAGATAGTTTCAGATTACAGTAGGATGTATGCCATACCTTGTTAAAACTATCTAGCCTATTTCAGACAGGATTTAGAAACTGATGTATAGATAGAAAGATTTTATTTTCATTGAATCCTATTTGGAAAAAAATAAAAATTATGATTGGTATCACAGAAACTTTTTATACATTCAATTTTCTATTTAAGTATATTACTTCTGAAAAACATGCCTCCAAAAGTTATCTAAAAAGCAAATCTTCAATATTGTTTACTGAAGTAAACTAAAAGAAACAAACATTCTGTGTTCTGGATCTCACAGCAGGAAGCCTTCAAACTGCTTTCCCAAAGGACCAGAAAAAGTGAATTGTGAAACTTACAGGGCAGAAGAACAATTTGCAGCACTTTTGTTCTGAAAAATTCTATGAAAGTTTAAGAAGGTGTTTCTTTCAAAGTTCAACTACAAACTACATTTGAAAAGATGGATCGCAAAATTTGCCAGCTCCCAGAAATTCAGAAAAAACTAAATTCATATAAATCGATAGTATTTTTCATCTTCTCAAGAAGAAGCTTGAGTCATCTTCTGGGCATAAGACTGAAGTAGCAACTACATTTTAAGATGATATAGGAATTCCATATCAGCAAGAATCCAGCTGCAATTTCATTTAGTCTCCGTTAGTCAACTTAGAAATATAAAGAAGGGAACAGTCACAGCAACTTAAATTACGAATAATTAAAAAAGACTCTATAATAAATGACTGCTATATCCACGCAAATTATAGCACAGGAACACTATTAAGGAATCTTATGGAACTTAGACTTAATTAATTCGGTGTGTGTTTGATAAACTGTTACTTTACATTTGTACATACCTGCTTTATAGAGACTAATTTTCCCGGTTACTGTTTGCTAAATGTCACCCTGAGTTGAAAGTAAATTCCCCTTCATTCTCAGGCTATTTTCTCCGAATATAATTGACATGATTAGCATGTTAACAAAAATCAGTAATTAAAGTATTTAAATCCAATTACTGACAAAATGTTGCAGCTCATTTATTCAAGGGCCATATACCCAGACCTCCTTCAGCAATTAGTTCTTTGCTGAACAATAGGAATTTCAAGAACCCAGCTGGAAAATATCAACCTTTCGACTAAAACAAAAAGTGAAAGTATGTATAAGCAATTACAACCACACATGTACACTGTTCTTCATGACTCAGTAGCTTGTGTTTTCCCTTGTACATAAAAAACCAAGTGAAAAGTACAATTAAATTACAAATAAATTCAAAATTAAACAAAAAAAGACACCTGCTAAATAATACCCTTATTAAAAGGGAAGAGCTGGGTGATGTTTTAACTAAACAAGAATTATTACCCTAATAGCTATCATTACTGCTGTTATATTGCTTTTTATACTGACAGATATAATAGAGTTCATAGGCAAGAGGATCAGGAGAAATTACCTTACTTTGCTTGTCAGGCATCTTGCACAATAGGGGCCACAGGGCTGCCCTAAATTAATTTATCTTTTTCTATGGTTTTGAATGTACACACATGCTCAAATTTATTCAAAGTGACCTGTTATGTAAAGTTCACCCACACTGGACAAGCCCTAGATTTTAAACACAGTATAAATACTAAAAGTACATGCCTCACATCCCATCTGAATTTAATGCCAACATTCAGTCAGCAATCGTTCCACCTTTGCCTTGGAGTTCTGTGACCACCCCATTTCTGTTCCCTGTGTAAGCAGACTACTGCCCTCTAACCTTCCCCTTGGCAAGACTGATGCAGTCCCACTAAACTCCAGTCTAGCAACTGGCTTTCCATCTACTCCAACCCTCTCATTTTCTCCAAGGCCCCCCCGTTTCTTCAGTGCCTCCCATTAACAGGCATCACCAGGAAGAGACATGATATTCCAGGTAAGGGATATTTCTTAACCCTTCTTTCATAGAATCACAGAATAGTTTGGGTCAGAAGGGACCTTCAAAGACCATCTAGTTCCAACCCCCATGGCCACGGGCAGGTACATCCTACACTGATCAGGTTGCCCAAAGTCTCATCCAACCTGGCCTTGAATACTTCCAATGATGGATCATCTACAACACACCTCTGGACAACCTGTTCTAGGGTCTCAGCACCCCCACTGTAAAATATTTCTTCCTTATATTCACTGTAAACCTACCCTCTTTCAGTTTAAAACCGTTACCCCATGTCCTGTCACTACAGGCCCTGCTAAAAAGTCTCTGTCCATCTTTCTTATGAGCTCCCTTTATATATTTAAAGGCCTCAATAAGCCTCCCCAGAGCCTTCTCTTCTCCTGGCTGAACAACCTCAACTCTCTCATGGGAGAGGTATTCCATCCCTCTGATCATTTCTGGGGCCTCCTCCAGACCCGCTCCAACAGGCCCATGTTTTTCTTGTGCTGAGGACCCCAGAGCTGGATGCAGTACTCCAGGTGGGGTCTCACCAGGGCAGAATAGACTGGTAGAATCACCTCCCTAGACCTGCTGGCCACACTGCGTTTGATGCAGCCCAGGATACAGTTGGCTGCTTTGGCTGTGAGCTCACATGGTTGGTTCATGTCCAATTTTTCATCCACCAGTATCTCCAAGTCCTTCTTCTGCAGGGCTACTCTCAAGTCCATTCATCCCCAAATCTGTATTGATACCAGGGATTGCCCTGGCCCAGATGCAGGACCTTGCAGTTGACCTTGTTAAACTTCATGATGTTCACATGGGTCCATTTGAGACTCCAGTATTTATTTTGGCAGCAGCCACTATCCCTTTTGATTCTCAGGTCTTTTTCAGCACTGCTTTAGAACAGATATTTACACAGCCTGAAAGCATGGCCTACACCCTTCTTGCTAGAAGTATGGTAATGTATTTTGCTGTATTGAACAGGCATGACTCTCAACTAATCCAAATTACCTCAGTCGTGGAGCTATGAGACAAATTTGCAAAAAGAAATAAAAAAATCTATCACTCATCTGAAAATGGAGACAACAGGACTCAGTAAAATCTCACCTTTACTCTCTCCAGGGCTTCTTATGCTTACCTCTAATACTGCATTGCTCTGTTTGTCATCTACCCTACAAGCACCTGGCACTACGTTTTGCCACGGGCATGGAGCTCAGCCACAGAGCAAGTACACCTTCCAAGCTCATCTTCTTCTGCAGGAGAAAGATATTTCTGCTGCACCTCAGCAAGCATGCTGCAGAAGGAAAGCACCCCCTTCCCTCTTGTCTTGGGAGGCAGAACTGGCTTATTTGTAGGTTACAGTTACTTGTCCCAGGCCAGGTTTGGCTCTTGCAAAGTAGGTGTATCCTCTGTCTTCAACAAAAAAATTTTGTTCCAAACGTGGGCATTTTTCTAGTGATTTTGTGAGCTATTACTAATAAATAATAATAAAAAAATCTTAATTCTTTCCTTTCAAAAACAAGGTGTTACTTTTCCTCACTTTCATGTTGTTTCATTTGCCTATGGAATCAAGATACTCAACTCTTTCCAGCTCCAGACTAGCAATTAGAGTGACATGTACGGAGTGTATCAAGCCTGCAATGATAGCATGTAATGGAAAACCACAGTGTTTGCTTCTCATTCCTGGTTGGTTTTCCTTTAGCCTCATCTTCCACTGCCTCTACCACTTAAAACTGTTGAAAGGGCTTTAAACACAGTTCATTAAAGCATTTCTGAAAAAGATATCAAAAGACAAACTTTTCCCGAGAGTGTTCTTATTTGATGGAGTGAAACAAAGGGGAACCATCTCAGCATTTCCTGTGACAGCTCAAAAAAATGTTGGAAGTCTTCAGACATCTTCTAAGGATACATTAAAGATTACATCAGTTTTCTGTTCATCTTTGTAAAAGGTTTTCCAGATTGGGCAATGGGCCTTCCCTCTAATTTAGCATTTTCCATCTCCGATTACTCCCTATTATCCAGGCAACACAATCCAAGCATGAACTAGCCAGCAGCATGTAGAACACATTATCAGTCACTGCTCTCCGAAGATGTGCAAAATTAACACAACTGATAACTTTGATAAAGTTCACTGTACAGGATACAAAATAAAACAGGAAGAGATGAGAGAAGGGTGTGAAGAGGAGAGTGAAGAGATGCCAGAGCCACAATTGGAGAGCTACGAGTTCTCTTTAAAAAACCCCCAGAACATTAGTAAACAAAGAAAAGAGCAATAGCAAATAGTTTTTACATATTTCATGTAGGTAAATACTGTTAAGCTACAATAGGGTACACCACAGCACAAAGACATCCTTCATTTTTTCATCAACAGGTTCAGATAACTCTCTTCTAAATAGGTAAGTAAAATGCCTTGGTCTTTTTGTGTTCTCATTTACTCTGGTACCTTTTTTTCAGGAGTACCCAATGTATACTTCAAGACTCTCTTCAGGCTAAAGGCTAAATAACTATTGTTTCGTAGCAAATTTTCTTGTTCCTAACTAGTAAGCAGAGCTTTTAGCAATACTTCTTTGATTCCAAAAGTATTGCCAGAAGGAAGAACAATTTCCATTTTAATTAAATGTTAAAGGTAGAAACACTGAAGGGGGAAGATGATGTTAGGGATTCAGCAGAAGCATGCACGTCAAACAACTTACTCCTCAGTAACTTCTAGGAGTTATTTAAATTTTGGTCATAGGTCAGAAGGATTTAAGTTATGAGTAATAACGAAGGAAACAATTTAACAGTATTTAAAGAGGACAACTAACGCTGCCCAAGATAGAAACACTGCAATGACAGAACTTCTCCTCTTCAAAAATAAGCAGAATACTTAGAAGAGCTGAAATATGTACCTCAATGCAGACTGTGTAAGCTTCAACTGAAAATTTCAATAAAACTAAGTATTTATTGAAAATAAATTAAAAATATACAAATATTTTAAATAATTCTATTTTATTATGTTCCCATAAAACAAGAAAGAGAAGAAAGCCTTGTTCCACATCTCTCCTGGAGGGTGGGGGGGGAGAGATACTTTAAGTCCTTTTATGTGGTTTTCTTATTTGTTTCAGTGTTCTGGTTCTTCTTATACCGATCTAAACTAATAGTTTACAAATACATAAACCCCTGTAATTCTCACTTCTGATAAGCTTAAATAGGAAGCTGTACCCGAAAGAAAGTTCCCTGTATCTGAGATGCTCCCTATCCAGTAGAAATGGGATTTGTTTGGTGAGCTTCAAATCTTCTGAAATTCAAAAATTCCTTAGTCCTCACCAGTTTTACAAACTTAATGTTTCTAAATGTCATCTTGCAAGCAGGAAGCAATGAAATACTTCCATCCCACAGGTTAGCTTTAAGAATCAATTTTGCATTTTTTTAAACCCTGCCTTCTAGACTAACCATGAAATGAGTCTGCTGAAAAACAGGTTCTGCTGTTCAGAGCAATTTGTGGACTGCTCACTGCCAAAATCCACTGCTATTCACAAAGAATAATACTAAGAGTGATAACCCTGAGGCAGAGCAGTATTAGTGGAAGTGAATGCTTGTACCTTCAGCTGCCAGAGGAGTGGCGTAGTTCACTGGTGACTGGTCTAAAGACAGGCAAGATCTGTACAATACCGAACTAAACATCAAATACACTGACAGGTCTAAATTTCCTGCTCATACAACACCCAGCATTAAACTGCCAGACTAGAGATGGGGAGAATTATAGAGTCATTCCCAACTGGTAGAGACTACTGTTTTTTTATGTCCCCTCTTGTAGAGAAGGTATTTTTTCCTAGGAGTGCCTGACAATTTCTATTTGACAAACATTCTGCTAGTGTTAAGGGCTGGTGATGTGCTTCACCTGTCCTCACATCTCCCCGTAGCGTGTCATAGCTGTGACTTCTGACTTTTGCTATTTTTGTCTGAGAGCTGAGAACTGTTTTACATCCTTGTTGGTACAAGTAAGGAGTCCATACAATATCTGCACAGCATCCATTTCTCTCAGTTAGGAACTCAAATAACCCTTTGGTTACCAGTTTACAATACATGATTTCCCCTAAGGTCCTAGTGAGGAACTCCTCTTCCCCCCATGTTTGTATCTGGTGGAGGAAAATGTTCGAAGGATATGTGTTTCTATGATATACATAACCTGGAACACTGTTGTGAGCTATTTTCTAATCCTAAACTACTTTTCTAGAATGTTCTGGCTGATGTAGGAAATAAAATAATACTCACTTTAATGTAAAGAAAAAACCCGCCA
Source organism: Antrostomus carolinensis (assembly GCF_000700745.2). Lineage (NCBI taxonomy): Eukaryota > Metazoa > Chordata > Aves > Caprimulgiformes > Caprimulgidae > Antrostomus > Antrostomus carolinensis. The sequence continues at coordinate 14,695 of NW_010298807.1, read as the reverse complement.
ACCAACCAACCAACAAGCTTGACAGAGCTCCATCCACCTTTGATATATAACGTAACATAAGCATAATTAATAGAGTAGAAAAACAGAAGTGGTACGACAGCAATGGGATTGTAATAACTTCTTATTTTTGATTCAGGTATAAGGATAGAGTCTGATGGCAGGACTTGATCAATGTGATCAAGAGGATAAAGTTGCCACAAATTTTGACTCAAAAAGCAATCATCCCAAAAGAAAAGAAAGAGAAAAGAATAGAAGATTGACACTGATGGGATTCAAGACCTATAAACAGGAAAAAAGAAAGGGAGGGGGAAATTAAGACTTTTCAAGCATGGCAGAGTGAGCAAGCATGGCACAGCATGAAAAGTACTTAAAAAGGATGCCAGCCATTCCAAGTGACCACTCCAGACAAACAGATACAAAAATTAAGGAAGGGATCTGCACTGCCTACCTTTTGGTCCTGAAAATGTGAAGGTTGGATGACCTTACACAGGCTTCTTGTACAGTCAGTGGACAGACAAAGGCTACGCTAGAGGAACAATGATTTTAAGGACACCTAGGTTTTGTTTGGTTTTTTTTTTTAATACCTAACATTTAACAGAAAGTTTAGAGCAGAAAGAGATTGTGTTATATGTCCTGATCTTCTCATTATGCTAGTCCCTGTCATCATGCCCCCAGCTTAAAAAACAAACCAGCTGGCAACAGTACTAGTCAGATAGCCTCACAGAGCTAGATGCTTAGAAAGTAGGCAATGTGAATATACCCTACTTTTTAAGTTTCAAATCTGCCCTAAAAGCAGAGCAGCTTCAAACAACACAAACAGGCTACAGAGTGCTGAGTTTAAATCTCTGAAACCTAGTTCATGGAAAAAAACAAAAGACTTTACTCAATTGCTGTGCTGGTCAAGCTAGTGTCCTTTTAAATAATTCCCTAGTTTAAACTAATGACATTTATATTCAGTAATGGACTTCAGGTGGAATTCATCTTCCAAATTTAGACATCCAACTGGGGGTGAGATGAATCATGCAGTGAAAGTGCTTATTTCTCTCCAGTGACTATAAAGGGAGCCTACAGAACTAGCTCACGTATAGGCAGCCAAAGCTGGTGTTCACCAACCTGTCTCCTGATAGCTAATCCTCCAATTTACATTGCATAGCATGCCTAATGGTAGTCTTTTACCACAAAAAATTAGACTAGAAAAGTTGTTTTTCAACAAGGTGAGAAGCAGCACTGCCCTAAATTAGCACCTGGAATTAGCTTAAGTTGTACGTCACTATTTTTCCCTTGCACAACAGTTAGAGGTCTGACCTTTCAAATCAAACCCCCATATATCTGACATATTTGTACAAATCTTAACACTTGTTAGACATGAAAGAACTATTTTAAAATAATGCACCCACATATAGAAAGCTGTCCAGAAGCCTGTGTCTTCATAAAATTATGCATAATTGGATGAAAATATATTACTAAGTCTTCTAACTGCCTAAACTCAGACTAAACTTTCAGACTGTTTCTACAGAAAGCAGGGACTTAGGATTCTAAAATCAATGACACAGTATACTACTAAATAAAAATAATCTATTAAGATTGAACCAAACAGTAAAGATCTGTGATTTGCACAGCTGACACCTTAACAAGAGGAACAGGATAACTACATGAAATAGCAGCCTCTTCTTTCAAATAGTGTGAACCTTCTCAAATTAAGTATTTTGTCCAGCACAATGTTATTTTAATATTACTTCGCCATTTACAAGTAGAGAGGTCCCTTGACTATTTCAATAATCATTACAGAAACAATGTAGTACATTTTTATTGATAAGCTGATCACATATAACAGATAAATATGGGGGCTTAGCATGTCTGGGGGAAGGAAGGGCAATACAAAATCACCACAAAGGAGTCTGAAGGGAGAGCAGAAATAACCAGACTACAGACAGCCCAGACCACGTATTTGTTTGATCAATACCCACTCAAAAATGCCTCCTCCTTAAAACATCTCCTTCCCTAAAGGGCCTCTATTTTGTGAAGAGCACATGAGAGAGATGTGATTGGAAGTGCATCCATTACATGACCAAAAAAGTAACATGCAGCAGTAAGAGGATGAAGTCACATGAAATTAAGCCACTGACTGACACGTACCTACAGTCCTATCCCTGCTCTGAACATGATCCTTGCTTCACGGAGATTTTATATTTTGATGGCACACACAAGGTCGCACAAAGAAAAGAATATTTAACCAGTGGCCCTAAAACACCCCTAAATAGGTTAGCATCCCATTTTGGGCCAAAGTTTGGGTGCTACTGATAGAAAGGATTTTGGAAAATGAGTAACAGAAATGGAGGGTGGGGAAGAGGCAGGCTTTACAACAAAGGAATGGCTGTACTGAGCAAGACCCAAAGGTCCATGTCCATTCAAATGTTCTCTCACTAACAGCAGCCAATAATAGATACCAAGTGAGGCACATAAGAATACAATAACTATATATTCATACTTCCCCAGAATACTCCCTGAGCCTCCCACAGTTTGCAAAAGCAGGAATTCCAGAACAAGAACAGGTATTTGCATTTGATGATTTTTCTTCCACAGAACAGCAGTTTCCCTCTGCACTGATGCAATGTTTAGCTTCCTTAAATTCCTGAGGCAAGAAATTCTATAGCTTAATTACATGTTCTGTTGAGAACCACCTCCTTTTGTCTGTTTTCAATTAATCAGCTGCTAGTCTCATTAGATACCTCTCAGTGTGTGAGTACTAAAAAAAGACAGTGAATAAACACTACCTATTAATGTCCCATTGGCTGCTGAACGTTTTACAGGATTCTGTCACCACTTTCTGATCACCTTTTCCACCATAATGAATTCATGCTGCTCCTCTTACAGAAATTGTTTCATATTTCAGGTTTGCTCTTCCTTAAAACTTCAAGTACATTCTTTTTTAGATTATGACAGAGATAGGAGTGAGCAGGGCAGACCTACAGAAGATAATTCAATTATATATATTTTTTTAACAGAATAATCATTATTCTCCCTTTCTTTCCTAACCATTTCTAGTGGCAATAGTCAGTGGTTTTTGGTTTTTTCCCTAAGAAGGTTTAGGCAGTATCTTTGGGAAGACCAGTACATGATAAAGATTTACCATAACAGTAATACTACAGACATTTAGCTGTATCAAAAGAACTCTCTTATCTTTCCAGTCTGTAAACGATAGTTCCATAAATACCTGCTCCTGTGCAGTAGTAGCCATTTAACTATTTAACAGCTGTCCTAATTACCAGAAAACACAACAGTTATTCATTTGCAAATCAGATAGAGAAAGATTCAAAGAGAAGTATAACTTTTAACATCTTGCTAGAAGACTGGAATTGAGTACTTCTGCAGAAATTACAACCAACAAGCAGGCAACTTGAGACAAAGCCTAAACCAAGCCAATTTTCAATATATACAAATATTGTATATATCCTCATCAGTTGTGTGAAGTTGTAGTTTTATTTCACAAGGTTTCTAAATGCCCTCTTAACTTCAAGTCCAAGTTCACACAATTTTTCTTCAGCATAGCGCTGACTTTCATCTTTTTTTTTTTTTTTTTTACTCACAAGTCCAAAGAGAAAGAGTTGAAAAATGAGTCTTATCTTACTGGTCAGGTGCCTTTCTGTGATGCAACCTCAAATGTTAGGTTTCATTGTGACCATATTTCTATTGGTAAGATTTTAAACATAACTGTGTGTTTAAATCCATATGCAATTCTCTCAGCTCCTTTTTCACCTCTGTATTTTGTATTAGTCTAACAGAAGCTCATAGTTCTAATACCAACAGAAGAACAGCATGGATTCATCAGTTCAGTATGTTTAGTCAAATGTAGGGAGAAAAAAAAAAAAAATCTTATCACCATTGGTAAAGAGACCATTGGAGCAAGAATAGTGTTCATAATCTAACTTTTTACACCATTAAGATGAAAAAAATTACCCTATCGCAGATACTGAAAAAACACCTTTCCAAATATGAGATTAAAACATTTCCTTGACTTATACGCCTCTGGTGCTGCTCAGCCTTCCAGGCAGCAGAGAAGTTAAGAGTATCCTCACCGCTGCTGCCACGGGAGTGGGGAGAGGACACAGCAGCCAATAAAGCCATACACAGACTTGACATTATTAGCAGAAATAGAAGAAACCCAAGAGAATGATGCAGTTGCAAAGAGTTATCTCCCCTCTTCGCAAACTGTTATAAGGAAGCTGGTAGAAATGAATGAACAAAAAATTTGACTGCCAAAATAAAAATATTCTGCCTTTCAACACTTATGTTTTGTTTCATTTCAACTACCACACTTACTGTTGCAGCCCTCTTATCCCTTCATGAAAACCACAGAACAGCTGAAGTTGGAAGGGACTTCTGGAGGATGCTTACTCCAGCACCCCTGCTCAAAGACATGTCAACAACAGCAAGTTGCTCAGGGCTGTGTCCAGCTGGGTTTTGAGTTATCGCCAAGGATAGAGACTCTACAACATTTTTGGACCACCTGTTCCAGCATTCTATCACCTTTACAATAAAAAACCCCACATTTTTTTCCTTATGTTTAAATGGAATTTCCTGTATTACAATTTGTGCCCATTGCTGCTTGTTCTGTTAGTGGACACTACCGAGAGGAGCCCGGCTCTGTCCTCTTTATTCCACCCCATCAGGTATTTATACACATAAGATCCCCTTGATTCTCTTCTCCAGGCTGAGCAGTCCCAGCTCTCTCAGGCTTTCCTCCTAGGAGAGATGCTACAGACCCTTAGTCATCCTAGTGGCCCTTTTTTGGACCCTCTCCACTATGTCCATGTTTCTCTTCTACTGAGGATTCCAGAAGCAGACACAGCACTCCAGATGTGGCCTCACCAGTGCCAAGTAGAGGGGAAGGATCACCTCCTTGACCTTCTGGTAACTCTTCTCCTAACGCATCCAGCTCACCTCTGGCCTTCTTTGCTGCAAGTGTGCATTACTGGCTTACACACATCTTTTCCACCAGGACCCCCAGGTCCTTTTCTGCAAACTTGTTTTCCAGTTGGTTGGACCCTATCATATACTGAAGACTGGGGTTGTTCCTTCCCACAAGCAGGACTTTGGCATTTCCTTTTACCGAACTTCACGAGCTTCCCATCAGCCACTTCCTCTGGCCTGATAAGGTCACTCTGGATGGCATCAAAACCCCTGGTCTATCAACCACTCCTCACAGTTTTGCATGCTCTGCAAACTTGCTGAGAGTGTGCCCCTGTGTGACCACCTAGTTCAGTGACGAACGTGTTGAACAGGACTGGCCCTGGTATTGAGCCCTGAGGTACACCACTAGTGACTGGCCTCCAGCTGGACTTTGTGCCACTCATGACAACCCTTTGAGCCCAGCAGTTCAGCCAGCTTCCATTTGTTCTTACTGTTCACTCACCCTGTGTGTACTTCATCAGTTTGTCTACAAGTATGCTACAGGACACCGTGCTGGAAGCCTTGCTACAGTCAAGATGAACAACATTCACTGCTTTGCTCTCATCCATCCAGCCAGTCGTCTCACCACAGAAGCTGGTTAAGCGTTATTTCCCCTTCATGAACCCACGCTATTTTGACAGCTCCCAATCAACTTCTACTATTTCCTATTTGGAAGTTATTCTAGCAACTGTTCTTCATCTTTTCCAATCTTTCCAGATTTTTTAAAATTTATTTTTATTTTTTCCTGATATATACAATACACTTATTCAAAACTGCACATCTACTAATTGGGATGTCCTTAAAACAACTAACAATCTCATGGCACTGCTGAACAAACTGCTTATTCCAGCCAGGCACCGAAATAACAATGCTTCTTTTTTTCCTCCACAAATGTATCTAAACTAGTAGCGATGTTGTTGCAGCTGTAACAGCCTAATGATCTCAGAGAAGCAAAGAAAACGCCCTCCTCTCCACCCCCAAATATACTCACTACTTTCTGTTGGCACACCAAGCAACCGTCATGCCTGTAAGAATTTTTCTCTCCTTTAAACTGAGCATTTTGCTATTAGCATCCTTTCAACGCATCTAGTATATATAGATATATAGATATCTATACATCTAGTGTATATATATCTAGATGGATATATAGAGAGTATATCTAGTATTTTGTCAGGCTCTTGACAGAAGTAGCTCCTTTCCTCAGATTTCCTCGTCTCCCTGAAACAGAGACATCAGGAATTTCAGGGAGCATCTTCTCCACATTTTTTCCTTAACATTCTTCACCTTCTCTCTTCCCTTTGGAAGTGCAGTGAAGAGGTATCAGACCCAAAACTATACTGAGAACAGGCCTGTGCTTACACTTACTGGGGAAGAAAGAATGCACAGCACCAAACCCTCTGCATTCAAGTGATGGTCTACCTAGAAGGTAAGCATCCTTTCAACTTCCACTAAAACTAGAAATGCATCCAAAAAATTTGGTCAGCAAAGAAGCAATGCAGTTTTCCTAAATTCTGTCCAGTTCTAAACATTTCCAGGTAGTGGATAATCCAGTAGCTGGTTTGGCTAAATGGTAGCTCAGCTGTCTAAGTCTCACAGTAATGGCAGGCTACAGTTGTGGTTTTACACTGTATTATACATCCAGCTAAGTGTTTCAAACACGCTGTGGCATTAAACTGAACTGGAAGAGCAGATTACAACACAAATCCTGTATTCTTCCACCAATTTAGCAATGTACTGCCAAAAAGGAGTTCATTTTAAAAGCTGTGTTGTACATTTGGCCAGGACACATCCACTGTAGTTCCGACAGACCAAGGACGATCGTCTGACAACAGTTTCTGGGGTACTAATGGTCTCTGCAGCCAAGTGATTGACTAAAATGTTTTAAGCAAATTTGGACATATGCCGAATCAGATTATAACAATTTTCAGGCAGCTGAAGCCCTGGGCAAACGCTAGTTGACAGCGTCCATTTAAAAACTCTTTCACACTTGTGCAAAGTTAAATCAACTTGGCACTCTCTCTGGTAGGCAATTGTCTCCTTAAAGTATGAGCACTATTCATCCAAGTGAATTGCTGCATTAAGGGGACAGTTGGCTGGCATGGGGAGGACAGGACTGATTGACAATGCGCCTTAGACACAAAGAAGCTGCAGCAAGAGTTTCTAAAAACCAAAAAGCAGTTAAGACTGTGAATAGATGAAGCTAGCTGAAGATGACAAAAGTACAGGATGTTTCCAGGAAGATGCTGGTAGTTCAATAAGCTTCCTCACTATGACTAATTTTAAAACAGTTCTTGCATCTTGTTTTGTAAATTTAGCACCTCAAGTGTTTCACAGAATTTCAGTTTACTAGTTACTCCCTTAACACCAGCTAAATATTGCAGCACCAGTTATTTGTGAAGAGTGTTTTTGCAGAGCTACATACACTGAACGGCTCAGGGCTCTGTGGATCTGCATTCTTCCCGGGGAGGGGATTTTATTTCACATGTGAAATGTTAATAAAGAAACACAGAGCAGCATTTAAGGACTCATTTTCAAATTATTCTAAAGAGATTACAATGTTCCAGCCCCACTTCCCTTTGTGAAACTTCAAAGGGAAAGTACAAGAAAGCCATACAGTGCTTAGGTCAGAACAATCACATGGACCATTGCATTAATTCATGATCCCAACAGATACCAGAAGTGCTGAAATAAAAACTTGATATGCAAGAGTGACAATCTATACATTTTACAAGTAGAATAGCAGAGTATTACATCAGTAATCACTATATTTGAGGTTTTTCAAATACTATTTATTCATTGTTTGTGTACACAATACAGACACCATTGTGTAAAGCATAAAAAAAGATGCCAAAGGTGCTACTGTTGGATATCACTGGCAAACACACAGGTAACACCCAGTCCAACTTTTGGTGTAAATGAATTACCCTCTTCCTACCTCAGCTAGACTACAGAAAGCCACTTGGGATACCAGCCTGATGCTGAAAATATAAACAAAGTTCCTCAAACCCCACTCAACTTGTCACATAAAGCCTATCAAATTTAAATGGTACATGGATCCCTTCCAGCTACTTAAGGATAAACTACTTGAACATTTGCTAGTTTAGGAAGTGTTTGAGTTTTCTTGTGATAATTCTTATTCCACATAGACAAAAGTTCATAAACAGATTCTAGTTTCTCTAAAATACTTGTAGCCAAAAATGTGACATCTTATTCACGGCTCAATGCAGTGAATTAGTATAACTGTACAAACTAATTGGAAAAAGAAAAACTTATTTGATTCAACTGCTAAATTAACCTAGCTGTTTGAGCCAACAGATCCAATTTCATTGCCTGTAAAGGTAGCAACACTTCTTTGTTTTCATTTTATATTGCAATGAAGTCTGCTTCAATAGAGTCGCCTCCACTTATCCCAGAGGACAATT